>NC_045442.1:120031605-120091913 GCF_002776525.5 Piliocolobus tephrosceles | reverse complement strand
CTGAGTTGCGGCGGACTGTGGAGCGTGGTGCGGGAGCTGAGTTGCGGTGGACTGTGGAGCGTGGTGCGGGAGCTGAGTTGCTGTGGAGCGTGGTGTAGGAGCTGTGTTGTAGTGAGATGGAGCATGAACCCCCCCGTTAAGGGCATGCTGGGTACACCCTCCCCACACCCAAGCATGGACATTTTTAAAAATCTTAGGCCTGGCATGGTGGCTCACACCTGTAATCCCAGCACTTTGGGAGGCCAAGGCAAGTGGATCACCTGAGGTCAGGAGTTCAAGACCAGCCTGATCAACATGGTGAAACCTTGTCTCTATTAAATACAAAAAATTCACCAGGTGCGGTGGTGGGTACCTGTAATCCCACCTACTCAGGAGGCTGAGGCAGCATAATTGCTTGAACCCAGGAGGCAGAGGTTGCATTGAGTGGAGATCACACCACTGCCCTCCAGCCTGGGAGACAGCTCAAGACTCCATCTCAAAACAAAACAAAACAAAAAAACCTTACATTCCTTCAAGAAAAATTTCAGGCATCTAGCTGGCCCTAAAAAGTAAACAAACAACTTAAAATTCCAGGTACCTAGCTAACCTTAAAAAATAAACAATTTAATAAACAAGAAGGTAATAGTGGCTTAAAACAATGGCCAAAAAAGTTAGCGTCAAAAAATGTTTGTGGTTCGCTATAGAAACTAAAGATAACATCTTAACATATGTCCCTGAACTGTTTTACAGAAACCCAGACCCCCACCAAGCAGACTCACTAGCACACAGACCTCAGATAAAGGGAGCAGAGGACTCGGCTCTGATCCCTGTTCCTTTGTTCTAAATTCCTTTCCGAGGGGCCATGAACTGGAGCTAACATTCTTTTCTGTTGATCTGAAATTTTTATTTTATTTTTATTTTTGAAATGGAGTCTCAGGCTGTCTCCCAGGCTGGAGTGCAGCGGCACAATCTTGGCTCACTGCAACCTCTGCCTCTCAGGTTCCAGCGATTCTCCTGCCTCGGCCTCCCAAGTAGCTGGGATTACAGGCGTGCCCCACCACACCCAGCTAATTTTTTGTATTTTTAGTAGAGAGGGGGATTTCACCATGTTGGCCAGGCTGGTCTCTAACTCCTGACCTCAGGTATCCTCCCGCCTCAGCCTCACACACTGCTGGGATTACAGGCGTGAGCCATCGCACCTGGCTGGTCTGAAATTTTTAGGCAAAACTTTGTCTCCTTAACCAATTACAAATCAGAAAATCCTTAAATCCACCTGTGGGCTGTAGGCTCCCCTGCCTGGAGATGTCCCCACTTTTTAGTTCAGTGCAATGGATAGCTTCCTTGTACTGATTTATGACTTTGCCTATAACCTCTGCCTCCCTGCCTTTAAAAAGTCTTACCTGTAAGCCCTCTGGGAGGCTGGGACTTCAGTGTGAACTGCCTGGTCTTCCTTGCTTAGCACCCGGAAAAAAAAGGCTTCCTTTCTCCTGCTGCAAACCTCAGTGTAGATATCTGGTTTACTGCACTGGGGCAAGGTATGACAGGAGTGCAGTGTTGTGTATGGGGTAGGAGCTGTATTGTGGTGTAGTGCTGTGTGTCTTGTAGGAGCTTAGTCATGGTGTAGGGTCATGCACGGATTAGGACCTGAATTGTGGTATAAAGGGTATAAAGTCATGCATGAATTAGGAGCTGAGTTGTGGTGTAAAGTCATGCATGGATTAGGAGCTGAGTCGTGGTGTAAAGTCATGCATGGATTAGGAGCTGAGTTGTGGTGTAGGGTCATGCATGGATTAAGAGCTGAGTTGTGGTGTAGGATTATGCATGGATTAGGAGCTGAGTTGTAGTGTAAAGTCATACACGGATTAGGAGCTGAGTTGTGGTATAAAGTCATACATGGATTAGGAGCTGAGTTGTGGTGTAAAGTCACGCATGGATTAGGAGCTGAGTTGTGGTGTAGGATCATGCATGGATTAAGAGCTGAGTTGTGGTGTAAAGTCAAGCATGGATTAGGAGCTGAGTTGTGGTGTAAGGTCATGCATGGATTAAGAGCTGAGTTGTGGTGTAGGATTATGCGTGGATTAGGAGCTGAGTTTTAGTGTAAAGTCATGCATGGATTAAGAGCTGAGTTGTGGTGCAAACTCATGTATGGATTAGGAGCTGAGTTGTGGTGTAAAGTCATGCATGGATTAGGAGCTGAGTTGTGGTGTAAAGTCATGCATGGATTAGGAGCTGAGTTGTGGTGTAAAGTCATGCATGGATTAAAAGCTGAGTTGTGGTGTAAGGTCATGCATGGATTAGGAGCTGAGTTGTGGTGTAGGGTCATGCATGGATTAGGAGCTGAGTCGTGGTGTGGTGTTGGGTGGAGTATGGTTGCCGTTGCATTACACTATATCATGGTGATCCCAGAGCTGCCCAGGAATGCCATTCCCCTCCCCCTTCTCCTACCAACTCCTGCCCCACCTCCAACCCCCTCCCCAACCCTGGGAGGCTGTAGTGATGCTATTTGCTATGAAGGGTTAGAGGGCCATTCAAACATGGGACTGAGGGGACCACACAGATCTCCTTCCCTCATCCTGGGCCACTTCTCCTGTCTTGGAGCCCCGAGGAAGCTGAACTCACCCATCAGTCTCTCTCATCCCTTGGCCACCTGCTCTCCCCACCCAGCCACCCAACTGGTGCTTTTAATGGAATCAGCTTTAAAAAGAAAAAGTCCTCCAAGTAACAAAGCATCCTATAATTACTCCGCAGCTCCTTGTCCTCGGTAATTTCAGGCTTGTGCTGCTATCATTACACATTACATGGAGTTAGGGAGTCACAGCTTTTGTGTGGCCGATCAGCGACAAATCTGCAGGATTTCCAAATGGAAGGGAAAGTCCAGGCGCATCCTGATGCGGGCTGATGGGGCCTTGATGACTGCGGCTTCTCCAGACCCCAGGCATGGACGGGAGTGCCGGTGCCTCCAGGGAGGGCCAGCAGGAGGCGCTGGGGACAAGTGTGCACTCAGTGCCCACAGGGTGCCAGGCCCTTGTTTATTCAAGAGCACATAGGGGGCTCAGTGTGTGGAACCCCACTCCCCTCCCCACACCTCCAGTCTCAGCCTCCCATCCATGCTCACCTCTGCAAATGGCTCAAATCCCTCCAGCTTCTCCTCATCTCCATCGAGCTTGCTGTCTACCCAGGCCTCCCCAGGACCCCTGACCCAGCCCTCCCCTGGCCTGCCGTGGTCATCTGTCCTTCTCGTGAGCCTCTGATGATTCTTATAGAAGCGAGTCTGCTAATACCACCTCCTGCTCAGTGTTCCTCACCAGCTTACCATTGTCTTCAAGAGAAAATTCAGAATCCCTGCAGAGGGGATTTGCTGCCCGTCGTGCTCCTCCTGACTTCATCAGGAGGGCAGGAGGGATAGAAGGGTGCAGTGAAGTTGGGACTCCCCAGGAAGGAAGACTGGGGAAGGGAGGCAGATGCTGGAGCTGGCCCCACCACACCATGCACCCAGGGCCCGCACCTCTTTCCCTGGCAGGAGGTGCGGGAGCTGCCTCAGGTAGCTTAGGTGGGGCTCGAGACTTCTCAGCCCTGCCTGCTTCCTCACTTCCTCACTCCTTCACTCCTTTTTCAACAAACGATCAAGAAATAACCATAAGCATTCTCCACTGAGCAGCCCATGACGCTGCTCTGCCTACGGAGTAGCTGTGCCTCTTGCTTCTTTATTTTCCTTACAAACTAGCTTTCACTTTATGGGCTTGCCCCCAAGTCTTTCTTGCATGAAATCCAAGAATCCACTCTTGGGGTCTGGATCAGGGCCCCTTTCCGGTAACAAACCCATGACACCTACTATGTGCAACATCATGCCAGATGTTTATCTATGTCACCCAATCAACTTTGAGTCATGGTTCTTATCTTCAATATTCAATAGGGAAACTGAGGCTTGAAGAGACTGAGTAATCCCCAAGACCACACAAGTGCTGGGTCTGTCACCAACATCTTGCTCACCTTACTCCGCTGTGCTGTCGCTAAAATGTAGTTCTTCCCAGGATGGTGTCCACAGCAGCAGAAATGGTCTAAGCTCTGCCCAGCTCCCTCACCATGCACCTTGTCCAGAGTCTGTGTCTGAATTGGGGGAAGGGGAGGGTACAGCCTAAATGACTGAACATTACATAAACCTGGATGACAGTGAAAGAAATCAAAACATTTTCTACTCCAAAATATATTTCTTTGACATTATTTTGAGATAGCTGTCAGAGGGCCAGCTCAATGAAGCAGCCCTGCAAAGCTGTCTTTTGTGGGGAAAATGTGCATCTGTAGAAAAGTCTGCACTGATGCAGCCAGACCTTCCCTTGTCCAGAACTAGGAAAGCTGAACTGAGAGACTGAGATCTTTAAACGTCGGAAAGAAACATTTCCCATCTATTCTCTCTGGGGGCTGTTAGCTGTGAGCCTTCATCTACATAACAAGACCGCCTTTGTTAGCCAGGCCTTTTCTTCTCTCCCTTCCATAACCATCTGGTCACTAGAACCTGATTTACCACCATAACCTATTTTTGACCATACTCTGAGCCCACGTTCCTTCTGTAACTTCAAGATGGTATACAAGCCTCTGAATTGGGGATGGTCTCCAAGATGGTATACAAGCTTCTGCATTGGGGGTGGTCTCCAAGATGGTATACAAGCGTCTGCATTGGAGGTGGTCTTCCAGATGGTATATGAGCTTCTGCATGGGGATGGTCTTCAAGATGGTATACAAGCCTCTGCATTGGAGGTGGTCTTCATTCTGAAGGCTCCTGTGCACATGTTAACAATAAATGTATATGCCTTTTCTCCCATTAACTTGCTTTTTGTGAGCTGATTTTTCAGCAAACCTTCTGAGAGTGAAGGAGAGGACTTCCTTTTGCCCTTACAATAGAAAGCGGAAACCACAGGGAAGCCGGCTGCAAGAGTCAGACCTCCTCTGCTAGCTAGGTAGAAGAAAGTCCATGGCAAAGTCGTGGCCACAAAGGTCTTGTCTTTGTAGAGGCTGGAGGCAAAGAGAGAGCATTTTCAAAGGGTTCCCTTCATTCAAACCACCACTGAGCTCAACCGTGTGCAGGGCACTGTTTTGAGTCCTGGTTTTAAGAAAAAGCACATGGCCTTGGAGCTTTAAAGAGGGGTCAGTCCTCTGCTGCAATATGGAGAACAGATTTACAGAACAATAGAGGACATCAATCCTGCCCTCAAAGACTTGGTGCAGAAATACAAGCTGGGCGCGGTGGCTCACGCCTGTAATCCCAACACTTTGGGAGGCGGAGACAGGCAGATCACTTGAGCTCAGGAGTTCAAGACCAGCCTGGGCAACATGATGAAACCCCTGCCTCTACAAAAAAACTACAGAAAATTAGCCAGGAGTGGTGTTATACTTGTAGTGCCAGCTACTTGGGAGGCTGAGGTCAGGGATCATCTGAGTCCAGCCTGAGCCACACAACGAGACCCTGTCTCAAAAAAACAACAATAAAAAAAATTAGGGCTATGTCCTCATAGAAAGAGAAACAACGGTGGTTCTCGGGGAGCATCCTGGCCATAGGGACCACACAGAAGGAAAATGGGCCTAGACTAGAGCTCTCTCGCCATGTGAATGAACCTCAAAGACAAAAGCTAACAGCATAGCTGGCCCAGAGAAAATCCAGTGACAGAAGGCGTCAGGCAACTTATTAAGCATCCCCACTCCTCATCTGCCATCTTGGGGTTCACTTCGAGGGTGAATACCATGGTCTTTGATGGGAGAATTAAAAGTGGTTCTCCATGACTGCAGCCTGGAGAATGCCGCTGCGCATGGCTGATCTCAGGTGTGTGCAATGAGGTCAGGGGCTCAGGATCTACCTGCGAAGGTGTGAGGGCGGCCTGGGCTGCTGGAGAGAACAGCCTGCAGGGAGGGTCCCCAGGGAAGAAGGTGGGACCACCACGCAGCCTCGTTCCTTGGGTTCATTGCTAGAGTCCCTACTGTTCTCTTGAAGAAGCCACACACCACCTCCTACATTTCCCAAGGAACAAAGGGAGGACATGGTTTGCCCAACCAGGGAGCCATAGCCAGGAGCCCATGGGTGCTGTCTGTAAGGTGACTCAGGTATTGGGTGAGATGAGGGTTGGGGAACCTACAGGTCTTCCCTGAGACTTTCCTCAGAAAGCCAAAGACATTCTTATTTTTTATTTTATTTTATTATTATTTTTTTAGACAGGATTTCACTCTTGTTGCCCAGACTGGAGTACAGTGGTGCGATCTCAGCTCTCTGCAACCTCTGCCTCCCAAGTTCAAGCGATTCTCCTGCCTCAGCCTCCTCAGTAGCTGGGATTACCTGTACCTGGCACCATGCCCAGCTAATTTTTGTATTTTTAGTAGAGACAGGGTTTCACCATGTTGGCCAGGCTGGTCTAGAACTCCTGACCTCAGGTGGTCCACCTGCCTCACTCAGCCTCCCAAAGTGCTGGGATTACAGATGTGAGCCACTGCACCTGGCCTGACCTAGATTTTGAATTATGATTTCCAATGGTTTCTACTTAGACTTTAAACTCATTTCTTTCTTCCTTACCTGGTCATTCATTTCCTGTCCCCTTTGTGGGCACCTTTGATCTTCTCCGTTTTCAAACACTGGCAGCCCCAGGGCTCAGTCCTCAATGTTCCTCCACACTCCACTGGTACCCGTTCCTCTGAAGAGTTAAAAATCACCCACAGATAGACAACTCCTGGCTGGTATCTTTTTCTTTTTTTCTTTTTTGAGACAGGGTCTTGCTCTGTTGCCCAGCTGGAGTATGGTGGTGCCATCACAGTTCATTGCAGCCTTCACCTCAGGCGATCCTCCCACCCCAGCCTCCCAAGTAGCTGGGACTACAGACATGTGCCACTACGCTGTTAATTTTTAATTTTTTTGCAGAGACACGGTCTTGTTAAGTTGGCCAGGATGGTTTTGAACTCTGGAACTCGAGCAATCCTCCCACCTTGGTGGGATAATCCCAAAGTACTGGGATTATAGGCATCTGCCCCCATGTCCAGCCAGATCTCTCTTCGGAAGTCCAGACTTGAATGTCCAGCTCCTCATCAACATCTTCACTAGGATTTCGGCCACCTTTCAAACTTCTGTCAAAACTCGATATCTGATCCTTCCTTTTAGTTAATAACAACAGGCTGGGCATGGCGGTTCACACCTGTAATCCCAGCACTTTGGGAGGCCAAGGCAGGCATATCACTTGAAGCCAGGAGTCCGAGACCAACCTGGCCAACATGGCAAAACCCCCTATCTACTAAAACTACAAAAATTAGCCAGACATGGTGGTGCACACCTATAATCCCAGCTACTGAGGAGGCTGAGGCACAAGAATTGCTTGAACCCGGGAGGCGGAGGTTGCAGTGAGCCGAGTTCGCGCCACTGCACTCCAGCCTGGGTGACAGAGCAAGACTCTGTCTCAAAATAAAAAAGCCAACCTCCTCCCTCTAGTTACTAAAGCCCAAACACCTGAGCACATGAGTCCTTTTCTCCCAGCTGCCATCTGATGTGTCACCATGTCACACTGGTGCCGCCAGTGTTACCACTGTGCACAGAGTAGCCATCATTTCACGCCTGGACTCCTGCCATAGCCTCTGAGCAGCGTCCCTGCCTCCCCTCCTGCCAGGGCTTCACCTGGTCTGCACCATCCACGGTCCTGGTCTCCTGCCCCCGTCCTTGCTGCTCCTCCAGCAGTCCAACACCTCCCACCGCCACTACTCCCTCCGCAGGGAACACCCTTTGCCCTGGGAGCCATGGGCTCACCCCACCCTCCTTCAATTTGTTGTTCAGGTGTCATGTTCTCAAGAAGACCTACCAGACCCGTCTTCCAAAAATTAAAACACAGCACTCCACATTCCCAGATGGCAGTGGCGTGCTGGTGAACGTTTACCAACCAGCTCCCAGTGGGGAACCCTGAGGGGTAGCCACGGCTGATCTCTCTGGGGTGAGCACTCCCATCACCCATCACGGCAGAGTTCCAGTGACCAACATGAGCTCACCACAAAGAGATGTGCACAGCCGGCACCAGCTGCTGAACCTGCTATGTTTCTCTCTACCACGATCTCACCTTCTCACAGACGCAGAAATTTACTTATTGATTATACTATTGCTTATTTTCTGCCTTCCCCCACTTGAATATAAACTCCACAGAGACTGGCTAATTGAGCTTGGTTTTGGTTTTTATTCCCTGATAGGTCCCAGGTACCTAGAGCAAGAGTTAGCAAACTCCAGCTGGAGGTCAAATCTGGCCTGTAGCCTGTTCAGGGGGGCTTTGGTTAAAAGAGACAGAGTCTTGCTATGTTGCCCAGGCTGGTCTCAAATTCCCAGGCCCAAAGGAGTGGAAGACATGGATCCCACCCTCTAAGACTTGGCGCAGATATACAGGGAGAGACGCAGAGATGGTGACGAGCAAATATGCCAAAACGGCCCAAAATGAGAACTCAGTCCTTGTGGGAAGAGGAGCACAGTGGTTCTTTGGGAGGTTTCTAGGGTAGGATCCTCCCCAGATCAGCCTCCCAGGTAGCTGGGACTACAGGCATGCACCACTGCGCAGACTTGCAGCCTGTTTTCATAAACAAAGTCTTGTTGAAGCCACACTCACTTGTTTACGTGGTGTCCGTGTTGCTGTGCATTACAACGGCAGCAGGGTTTTGTGATGGGTACCATATGGCCAACACCCTAAATACTCACCACCTGGCCCCTTACAGAAAAAACATGCTAACCCCTGACTTGGAGGAGTGCCGGGTACAAAGTAGGCTCTCAATAAGTATTTGTTGTATAAATGGCTGAAAGTCACACAGAAAACCAATGTGGGGACTTTTCTCCTCAAATTATGCTTGTCCTAGTGTGTTCAAGCTGCTATCACAGAATACCAGTCAGGTGTGGTGGCATGCAGCTGTGGTCCCAGCTACTTAGGAGGCTGAGACGGGAGGATCACTTGAGCCCAGGAGTTCGAGGTTGCAGTGAGCTATGATCACACCTGTGAATTGCCACTGAGCTCCAGCCTGGATGACAGAGCAGTATGCAAGCCCTTGTCTTCCATACAAAAAAAAAAAAAGAATGCCATAGACTGGGTGGCTTGTGGCTTATAAACAGCAGAAATTTACTTCTCCCAGTTCTGGTGGCTGGGAAACCCAAGATTAAGGCACCAGCAAATCTGGGGTCTGATGAGGGCTCACACAGATAGCGATCTCACTGCGTCCTCACACGGTGGCAGGGCTGAGGAGCTTTCTGGGTCCTCTTTTATAAACTCACTAGTCCCATCATGAAGGCTCTGCCCTCTCAATACCTAGCTACCTCTCAAAAACCCTCCTCCTACCTCCATCACCTTGAGGGCAAGGATTTTAGTGGATGAATTTCAGGGGGACACAAACATTCACCCACAGCAATGCTGTACCCAGTATTCCTACCACCTGCCTCAAGAACAAGACATTGTTCATCACGTTACACCTGGAGACATTACACCTGCTTGATTCTCCCACTGAGGACACGCTGGGACCAGATGAGGACACAGCTGTGACCTCCCCTGAGAGCTTTTGAGGGGAGCTGTTCCATCTCCTCCTCCTCCTCCTCCTGAGTCATCAAAGCTGGAGACTTTGCATGTCCATCACTGTCTTCTCACAAAGTCCTTGCAAGGTAGATCATTTCATCCCCATTCTACGGAGAGCAGACAGTGGTTTCAGAAGTTTAAGTCTCATCCCAAAGGTCCTATGGCTAGTCAATGGCAGATGTGGGATATGAACCCAAGCCTTTGGACTCCAGAGTTCTTACGTGTGCATTTCTGCCAATCTGTGACATACTCCTCCCCACTAGGGTGCACGTGCACAAGGGTTGGAAATAATGGGACAGAATATTCCACGGGACTCATTTCTTCATGAGGTGTCATGAATTGCTTTTCCAAAAAAAAAAAAAATCTCTTGCAGATTTTCAATTCATCGCAGCCATAACGGTAGCATGAGTTGCTAAAGAGATGGAGGGTAGGGGGTCGGGGAAGGGAGGCAGCTCCACGCCGGCTGGCTGGGAAATCAGCGCCGGCCCACGCGGCACGTGCAGCTGCGAATCTCTGTGGAGGAGGCAGCCTGCTCTCTAACAGATGAGGAGAAGGCGTGAGAGGGAAACTGGTGTCTCCATTTGCCAAGGGCAAGAATAAAATAAAAATCTCCCGACCCCAAGCCCTGGCCTTCATGTAATAGTTACTCTACCTCCACCATTCCACTCTCAAAGTTGATTTTTTTTTTTTTTTTTGAGATGGAATCTCACTCACTCTGTTGCCCAGGCTAGAGTGCAGTGGTGTGATCTCAACTCCCTGCAACCTCCACCTGCTGGGTTCAAGCAATCCTCCCACCACAGCCTCCCGAGTAGCTGGGATTACAGGCATCCGCCACCACACCCGGTTAATTTTTGTATTTTTAATACAGACAGAGTTTCACCATGTTGGCCAGGCTGGTCTCAAACTCCCGGCCTCAAGTGATCTGCCTGCCTCGGCCTCCCAAAGTGCTGGGATTGCAGGTGTGAGCCACTGTACCTGGCCTCAAAGTTGATTTTAATTCAATGTGAGGTTGGATAGTACAAATTAGTTCAAGTCTGGAATGAGAGTAGACACTCAAATGTATTCTAATGACACAGACGTTCAGAGGTGGAGGGGGGCCCTGGGGATTGCCTGGGCTGGGGGTTCCAGGCTGGGGTGCACATCACATTCCTCACTCCCACGAGCTGTGAGAAGGTGGCAGCAGCCCCTTGGGCTGAGTCGATCGGTCTCGGGTGGGCCTGGGCATTGATGTCTTTTAAAAACTTCCCCAAATGTTTGTCAGGTGCAGCTGGACTTGAGAACCCCTGATCTAGCTCAACCCCCTGATTTTACAGACGAGAAATCCAGCCCTGGGACTTTTAAAGGGTTTTCCTCCATTCACCGAGAGCTGCGCAGGGACCTACTCAGAGACGGCGGCAGGTCCCAGGCCACTGTCTGGACCATGCTCCATGCTCCATCCCCGCCAGGCAACCCAATGGCAGAGGAATCATCATCGAGGCTGGGAAAACTGAGGATATTTGGAATTTTTGCCGGAGTCTTTAAGTCCACTGAGGCCTCAGAGCATCTGTGTGGGGGAGGATGGAAACCGGCACTATTGCCCCATGGTACTGATTTGGAAAACGGCAGAGCTGCAAGCAGAAGTTCTTGAAGGCAATGTAACCCAGTATTCAGAGCCCTTGCTGTGGACTCCGATCCAGCTCTGCATGCACTAGCTGTGCATCCGTGGGCCAATTACTGAACCTCTCTGAGCTTCAGGTTCCTCTTTTATTAAGTGGGGTTGACAAGAGTGCTGACTCTTAGCAGGGCTGTATTAAAGGGCCTGGCCCAAATTGAGCACAAAGTAGAATCTATTATAATGAACAAGTGCTCCCACATCGCTCTGGCAGTTCCTGTACAGCCAGGATAGAAACACAGATGACCACAAATGAATAAGCTGAGAATCAAAGAGGTCAAACCACTTGTCCAAGATCCCACAGCAAGTCAGAGACATGCCTGGGCCTAAAACACAGATCCCAGGGCTCTCACTCAGCCTGTGGGCTTCCCACACACAAACGCCCACTTTCCCCGGGGACCCCAGGTCAGCAGATTCCTCCCCTAGACCTTGTTGGCTCTAATGTGCTGCGTTTTTTTTTTTTTTTTTTTTTTTTTTTGTGTTGGAGTATTTTTCTGTGGCCCAGGCTGGAGTACAGTGGTAGGATCTCGGCTCACTGCAACCTCTGCCTCCTGGGTTCAAGCAATTCTCCTGCCTCAGCCTCCCCAGTCGCTGGGATTACAGGTGTGCACCACCACACCTGGCTAATTTTTGTATTTTTAGTAGACACGGGGTTTCATCATGTTGGCCAGGCTGGCCTTGAACTCCTGACCTCGTGATCCACCCGCCTCAGCCTCCCAAAGTGCTGGGATTACAGGCGTGAGCCACTGTGCCCAGCCCGTGCTGCTTTTAATGAGAATGCAAAATCAACTCCTTGTGAGAACTCCTACTGGGGGAGCACATAAAAGGGAAGAGGGAACCCACTGTCCCTGCCGCCTCCACAATCAACCCTGGAAGAGGAGTAATTAGGGCCCTGAATCCTGGGCCACCTCCTGCTTT
The DNA here is from genome assembly GCF_002776525.5 of Piliocolobus tephrosceles. Classification (NCBI taxonomy): domain Eukaryota; kingdom Metazoa; phylum Chordata; class Mammalia; order Primates; family Cercopithecidae; genus Piliocolobus; species Piliocolobus tephrosceles. The sequence goes on along the minus strand of NC_045442.1, from coordinate 120,079,808 downwards.
CAGAGCGGCACTGCCAGCAAGGCCCTGCACAACCCTCTCCACGGGGCCACAGGACACAGAAGAGCTGGATTTTTTGCAAATGAGTGCAGATTGCTGAGCTTTGGATTCACTGCCTGATGAGGGCCCAGGCATCCCGCTTATGAGGGAGACAACCACCCACCATCCCCAGAGCAGCAGCCAGGGACACTTCAGAAAGCAGGTCCCATCACCAGCCAGGCCTCTGGACAGGCTGTATGGGGATTGTCTCTGGAATCAGCTAGAAGAGAGGGAAAGGCCACTGGGGAGATGGCGAGAAACCCTATCCCTATTCTCCAAGGGTCTTTTGTTTCAACAAGATTAGTTCATACCAGAATCATTTCTCATTTACGCCCAGTGTTCCATTATTGGAACGCTAAGCATGTGCAAGTTATTTATATCCTACTGCTCAAGGTCATTGCCAGGGTCTGATTGCAAACATTCAAAAAATTGCAACCTCAGACATAAATGGGTTAAAAGAGACAACCACAAAAAGTCAGGAGGAAATGGATCCACCAAGCGGCACTTGTGACACAGGCCACTCTGTGCCCAGCACTGACAGAGATTCAAGAGTCACCCACAGCAGAGGGGCGGGCTGTGACCCCCACTCTCCCAATTCAGGGAAGTCTGTGCTCAGTAGCCACTGGCTGTGTGACCTGGACCACGCTCCTTGCCCTCTCTGGGCCTCAGCAACTCCTTTATAGAGTGACCAGCTCACACGAAGCTCTGACATTCCATGACGCTTGGGCCCATGGAAAATGAACCAGGCAGGGCTGGTAGACAGGGAAGCTGAGTAGGGGAGTCAGCTGTTCAGGGCGGGGCCAAGTAGGGGAGTCAGCTGTTCAGGACAGGGCTGTGCCCGGATGGACGCCAGCACAATGGCAGCACGGGAGGTGGTCCCCACAGCCTCCACCCAGCCCCTAGAGGTTTGAGGAAGAGCGTGCTGTGTCCCCTTGGGAAATGTCTCTTTAGAAACTGGAATTATTTTGACCTGGAAGAGAAGAATGCCACCGGGACCTTGGATACCAGCGTAGGGCATTTAGATTCTACTCTACTGGGATTTGGGGGCTCTATGGGATTTTTGAGAGCAGGGAAATAATCCACCCAGGGTTTAAAATGATTGCAGGCTGGAAAACCAGAGGAGAGAGTCTAGCCTGGGTGCTGCCCAAAGGTGGGGGTGGGGGCCTCTTTGGAGGCCCTCCGTCCAGCCCGATACATTCCCATTAAACTAGAAAATTGGAGCCCATTTAAAGGCTTTTTTCCCCCAAACATTTTCTAAGGACTTGCAGGCAGCAAGAGAGCACGAAGACGTGCATCCGGCCAGAGGGAGCTGCAAGAGAGCACGAAAATGTGCATCCGGCCATAGGGAGCTCCATTTGCCAACCTGAAATCTCTGCTTGTCATTAATTAGAGGAGCTGAGAAATCATCCTTCAAAAACTGGCTTTCCAACCAGAAATTCCAACGACTCCACCTTTTGTGGGAACAGTGTTGCTGGCCGCCTCTGGAGCCCGAGCCCCAGATGGCAAAGTGCCCTGGCCACGCAATTGAGATAGCCGCTCGGTGCCATCTTTGCTTGTTAATGGCCGTGTGGAGAGCCATCCACTCACGACCTCTTTATCTGCCTGCTTCATGAGCCATCCCCTGCCCAGCACTCCTCCCCGGAGTCCCGCTGGCCGAGATGCCAATCAGGACGCCAAGCACTGGCCGCGGCCTCCTCTCCTGCTTCCGGCAGCAGCATCTGCATCTTCGTTCTACTCCAGCCTCACTCCCTGGCTGGCTGCACTCCTGGCCTGGCAGGAGCAGCTTGGGGGGCTGTGGTGGCAGGTGGTGACAGTTCCCTACATCAGGCTCCCAGCATGGTGGCCTCTTTCCTGCTCAGCCACACGTGGCCGCCTAAAAGCAGAGGGCAGAGCAATGTGCCCACCGAAGGGACGTGTGCAATCCGGTGTGCTCTGAGCCTGCCAGACAACACCTGGATCTCAGCCACACAAATGGACAGGGAAGATGTGTCACCAAAAAAATCCATCCTTGGTCTCTGTCCCTGGTTCCTGGCACAGAGCTCCTAAAACCCTTAAAATTTCCTGAATGACAGAAGTACTAAGCACATCCCTGGTTCTAATATTTGGTCTTTGACCCCAGTCTCTGACACAGAGCTCCTAAACTCTTTGGAAGGATAGGAGCATCTTTTGTTCTAATGAGCAATTCTTGGTGGTTTCCTGGGTGGGGGCTGGTCACCAGAAAGACCAAGCCAGGATTAGAAGATTAGAACTTTCAAACTTCCACGCCCATCCTCGGGGAGGGGAGAAGGGCTGGAGATTGAATTAATAATAGAGAATGCCAGCCAGGTGCATTACAGCTCACGCCTGTAATGCCAGCACTTTGGGAGGCTAACGTGGGAAGACCACTGGAGCCAGGAGTTTGAGATCAGCCTGGGCAATCTAGTAAAACCTCATCTCTACAAAAAATTTAAAACTTAGCCAGGCATGATGGCACATGCCTGCAGACCCAGGTACTGGGGAGGCTGAAGAAGGAGGATTGTTTGAGCCCCGGAGGTCAAGCCTGCACCACTGTACTCCAGCCTGGACAACAGAGAGAGATCCTGTCCCCCTCCAAGAAAAGAATAATCCATCATGCCTAAGCCTCACAAAATCCCTAGAAGACGAGGTCTAGAGAGCCTCTGAGTTGATGAGCATTCCTACCAGCCAGCAAAGTGGGAGACTCCGACTCCACCGGGGAGACCCCGACTCCACGGGGAAGAAGTTCCTGTGCCCGGGACCCTTCTGGACCTCACCCTGTGCGCTCTTCATCTGGCCGCCCATTGGCATCCTCTATCATATCTTTCATAAGAAACCAGTCAAAATTTTCTGCCTTCTGTCAGTCATCATAGCAAATGATCCAACCTGAGAATGGGGTTATGGGAACCCCTGATTTGTAGCCAAGTCAAATAGAAGTGTGGGTGACTTGGGGGCCCACTGCTGTGAGAGGCGTCTGACACGGGGTGGGGGGCAGTCTCGTGGCACTGAGCCCTTCGCCTGTGGGGCCCGCACTAATCCAGTTGGTCAGTGTCATAGCTGCATTGGAGATACCCAGGTGGTGTCCAGAGAGTTGGAGAATGGGTGGCTGTGGGAAAAGCTCCCACACTTGTGTTTCTCCTATTTAGAAGGGGGCGCCCCCGGAGCATACGGAGCATACGTGCAGAGCCCTGAGGCTTCCCACGAGGGAGGGGGACAGGGAGGAGAGAAGGCAGAGAGACAGACGGCCACTTCCCGGGACCACTGCTCTCAGGGCAGGAGGGTACTGACTCTGAGAGGAAGAACCAGGACCTCGGGGTGGAAACCACAGAGAGACTAATTGCATTTCCATGAAGGAAAGACGTGTTCAGCAAAGGTGTGTGGGCCACCTCTGGAGATGACATCTGTCCCAGCAAAGTATTGGAGTGGAGGCCAGGAGCCAACCGTGAGAGCCACTGAAGGCTGGACTCCACCTCAGCCCATGCCTCCAAGGCAGCCCAGGAAGTGTGCATCAATCTGCAACCTCCAAGAGAAGATCAACTCCACCCCCAATTCTTCCACGCCTTTGTTGACAGTGGGATTCAGCAAGTCACCTAACCTCTCGAAGCCTCAGGCTTCTTGTCTGTAAAGTGACAGGTCTCAGAGAAGGCCACCTCTCAGTTACCTCCAATCGCACTCTCTCACTCAGGCTGGAGTGCAGTGGTGAGATCATAGCTCACGGCAGCCTCGACCTCCCAGGATCAAGTGATCCTCCTGCCCCAGCCTCCTGAGTAGGAGAGACTACAGGCATGCACCACCATGCCCAGATAATTTTTGTACTTTACAGAAACAGAGTCTTGCTATGTTGCCCAGGCTGGTCTTAAACTCCTGGCCCCAAGTGACCCTCCCACCTCAGCCTCCCAAAGTGCTAGGATTGCAGGTGTGCACCACCGTACCTGGCCTCCAATCTTAAGTGTGGCAGTGTAACCAAACCCCCATTCTCTCCCCTCTCCTGTGACCAAAGAGATGCCAGGCCTGCGACCCCTTAGAGCTGACTCGAAGGATGAAGGTGCTTCGAGGTAACCCAGTCAGAAGGCAGTGCTGGGGGCGGGGGCTGTGGAGGATTTCCTATTGCATAATACGGTTGGTATTAGGCTAGCAGGGAGGCTCTGAATCTCAAATGTAAAACCAGTGAGGACTTTTGGCAGAAACAACCCCTTGCAATGTAAGATGTATCTGACTGATGTTAGGAACTTAAAGTAAATTAAGAGAAAAAATGGGCAATTGCAACTGAGAGCAGAAAATCCCCACCCCTGTCATCCACCAGGCAGCAGAACGGATGGTGTACTTGGCTCGTGACTGTCTCCAGAGGTGAGGAAAGCTTACAGAACAGCAGAAGAAACTAGAAACTTCTCAAATTCCAGGGTAGTCTGAGGGTGGAGGTAGAGCAGAGGAGAAGGGGAGTCGGGGAAAAGGAAGTTCAAAGGGCAGAGAAACTGGGTGGGAAGGAAATAGTAAGGCAGAGAGGGCACCACACACCAGGCCAGGAGTGTCCTCCCTGGGGCCATCCCAAAGGCTGAGCCCAGAGGGCCATGCTCTCAGATAGTAAAAGGGACACAAGGTCACTAGACCACGACAAGGCACGGGAGGAGTGTCTATTGCCTGACTTTTCTCCTCTTCCCACCCCTACCACCCCTACCTCTGAAGCTTAGACTTCTCACCAAAGACCTTAAGATCTATGTGAGCACCCTGGTCTCTCCTGTGCTCATGTGTGTGTTTACTTTAAGGGGATAGTGGCCAAGCTGGTCACCAGCTACAGGCATAGACTAAGCCCCAACCCCAGCTCCAGCCAACCCAGGCAAGAAAATCATCTTTAGCATGGGCTATGAGCCCCCTTCAACGGCTGAAAAAATTAGGCTGTCTTCTCCCACTCTTAGCTCACATCCTGGGCAAAAAGATATGGAGCCTGTTGCGTGGGTTATAGAAGAAAAGGAGGAAAGGCTAGCATCTTGGATCTCCAAACCTTGAAGCAAAGCTGTGCCGGAATCACATCTAGGGTCCCACGGAGTCAGAGCCGAGTCCTGCCACACTGCAGAGCTGTTTGGCATCCAGAGCCAAGGTTATGGAGATTGGAATCGCCTCTCGAAGCAAGAAGGACTTGGAATGGGCAGCTGGGAACTTGGCTCTGGAATCTTCTTAGGAGGTGGTGTGAATACTCCTCTTCTGCCACAGAATTTTCTTTTCTTCCTTCTCTTTTTTTTTAAAGAGGAGATCTTGCTATGTTGCCAATGCTGGATTCAAATTTCTGGGCTCAAGAGATCCTCCCACGTCAGTTTCTCAAACAGCTGGAACTGCAAGTATACCGTCATGCCAGGCTAATAGTTTCTTTTTTTCCTTGTAAAGGCAGGGGTCCAGGCTGATCTCAAATTCCTGGCCTCATGCAATCCTCCTGTCTCAGCCTCTCAAAGTGCTGGCATTCCAGGCATGCACCACAGTGCCCAGCTCTGGCACAAAATGTTCAAACATAGATGATGTCTTAGCTTGGGGAGCTATAACAGAACACCATAAACCAGTGGCTTATGCAACATTTATATATGATGGTTCTGAAGGCTGGGAAGTCCAAGATAAGGTACCAGCTGATTCGGTTCCTGGTGAGGGCTCTCTTCCTGGTTTACAGATGCCACCTGCTTGCTATAGCCTCACATGATGGAGACAGAGATCATCTCTCTTGTGTCTCTGATAAGGGCACTAATCCCATTGATCAGGGTTCCACTGTCAGGACCCAATCACCTCCCAAAGGCCACACCTCCAAATACCATCACCTTGGGGCTTAAGGCTTCAACAAATGAACTTTGAGGGAACACGAACATTGTCCATATCATATAGCTTCCCGAAAGAGGAGGCAGATCTGCTGGAATAAAGAGTTCTGGGAGAATCTGGGAAAAGTTAAGTTTCTCAGTGCCTGGAGGAAAGAGGGTGAAGAGATTCATGATGAGGAGTGAGATTGAAGGGAGCTGTGGCAAGGCAGTGGAGAAGGAGGCAAACACGGCAGGAAACCTAGCACGACACAGCCAGAAGTCTGCCTGGAAAAACTGACAGTTCACAAACAACCTCAGGCTCCGTGAACAGCCTCAGGGCCTTCCAGAAGCTTCGTGATTAGCCCCAGTGGAAAAGGAGAAAGCGGAGGCCATAGAAATTTTAAAGAAAGAAAATACTACTGCAAGCTCAAGTCTTAGGGAGGAAAAAAGAAATCGTTACCGAGAGAGAGGTTAGCAGCTGCCGCAAACAGAGTGGGAATGGGAGGATCCACCCTCCTCCTAGGACAGGGAGCCTGAGGTCCAACTCAAGGCTTCACCCTCCCATGTTAGTTACTACTGTCCAGCAGGATGGTAGAAAAGATGGGCTGCATACGTCCTGTGGAATATTCCTCGGTGGTGAAGAAGTGGATCATTCAGAAAATAGGTTAGGGTCATAGATTAGAGCCGCTGGGCCAGCCCTCACTGAGGACCAAAGCTGCCCCTCGGCTTTTGGCCCCCACCCCCTGACTGGTGGGGTCAGAGGTGAGATAAGTGCAAATTCAAGACAGGCAGGCATCCCTCCCAGCTGTGCCAGGGATCAGTGCATTAGTCTGTTCTCATACTGCTGATAAACCCAAGACCAGGTAATTTGTAAAGAAAAAGAAGTTTAATGGACTCACAGTTCCACGTGGCTGGGGAGACCTCACAACCATGGTGGTAGGCAAAAGGCACATTTAAGTGGCGGCAGAGAAGAGAGAATGAAAACCAAGTAAAAGGGTTTTCCCCTTATAAAACCATCAGATCTTATGAGACTTATTCACTTCCCCAAGAACAGTACAGGGGAAACCGCCCCCACGATTCAATGATCTCCAACCAGGTCCCTCCCACAACACATGGGAATAATGGGAGCTGCAATTCAAGATGAGATTTGGGTGGGGACACAGGCAAACCCTATCAGTCAGGTAATAAGTTCATGCTCCTTCCTGGTGCTATCCAAGCCACGTCTCACACACATCCTACTGCAGGGCAGACAGCGCCAGGCTTTGGACACAAGGTGATGACAGAGCCTCTCTCAGGTGCTTGTCATGAGCCATGAATTCCCGAGGTGGCGTGAGGGTGGAAGAAGTTGTGGCCCACCCTTAGGGCCTGGCAAAGTGGCCCAGGTTAGTGGGACAAATCTGACCCCATTCCAGGTGTCAGCCCATTATTTCCAGCAACCTGCTTGAATCAACAGCCAGTCCCTATGGCTACTGGTGCACACCTTCGCAGAGCCTGGCAAGTAGGGCTGCAGTTTCCAGCTCTGCGCAGCAGGTGGGGAAGAACTCAGAGAACAGAGCCCAGGGGACAAGACTCTGACAGTGTCCCACACTTTGCCCTCCAAGAATGGTACGTGAGAGGGGTTAGTAGCTCCCCCAAACAGGGTGGGGACGGGGGGCTCCACCCTCATCCCAGGACTGGGAGTCTGAGGTCCAACTCAGGACTCCACCCTCCCATGTCAGTTACGCCCTCCCATGTACAGTAGGGTAATAGCAAAGGTGGGTTCACTTTTGCTGTGAGAAGGGGAGTGGTCTCCAGTTACAAGACCCTGGAGAGCCCTAGAGATTGAAGAACACCCATGGCCAGCATTACGTGGGAATCCCTGTTTGGGGTGAGCGCATACCCAGCTGGCTAAAAAGGAGAAAAGGGGCAGGAAGGGAGGTTCAGAAGCCCCATGGATGTCAGACTGTGGGGGGCCTTGCACACCATGCTGAGAGGTGTGGACTTTCCTTGAAGCAACAGGAAGACTGTCGAGCCAGGCAGGAGGGCAGAGCAGTTAGGGCCCATTTGTGTCTTTGTAGCTCCCTCTTACTTCCCCGGAGTGGTCTCCCTTCCGGTTCTGTCTCCACCAGACCAGTGCTGGCATTGAGGAGACTGCAAGGAATTTCCTGAACTAATTAAAGACAGTGGGAGATGCGGATTCAGAGGGAGGGCATCTAATGAGTGTTAAATGCGACATAACATTGACAAAACCTCAATGCTCTGTCAATGACAGGTTTTACCGATTAAAACCTCAACAACGAAGAAAAGCTGTTCATTCAATTATCACTCTTAGGCAAAGGAGAGAAATATTTTGATCCATCCCCGATGCGGAGTGACCTATTTCTATATCAAAGATAATCATAAAACTACCTTTTACGGAAAGTGGATCTGGTTCACCCGGCAGCTCTGTGTTGTGCTGTGGTCCATACTGGGTTTTTGTGCAAGTCCAGGAACTGACACAAAGGGTTTCACTCTGCATAAAAGAAGAGAGGACAGCCACCTAGGTTAGGTACTTCCCGGGGACAGGGAGTAGAAACACACTCAGAGAAAAGATTTTAGAGAAACAAAACATCTTTTTATATATATATATATATAAGACAGAGTCTCACCCTGTCGCTCAGGCTGGAGTGCACTGGTGTGATCTCAGCTCACTGCAACCTCCGCCTCCCCAGTGCAAGCGATTCTAATGCATCAGCCTCCAGAGTAGCTGGGATTACAGGCACGTACCACCACACCTGGCTAATTTTTGTACTTTTAGTGGAGACGGGGTTTTGCCATGTCGGCCAGGCTGGTCTCGAATTCCTGACCTCAGGTGATCTACCCCCCATCAGCTTCCCAAAGTGCTGAGATTACAGGCATGAGGCCACCACACCCGGCGGAGAAACAAAACGTCTAAAATGCATCCTGAAGTAGCTTGCTGTGGCGTGATCCCCTGTAACTGTCTCCTCTATGAGATCTGTAAATTCTCACCAGTTGCTCACTCCTGCTATCGCAGGAGGGGATGCTTTTTGAGTTCTGTGCCCGCGTAGGTGCAGGATAAAGACAGAGGATATTCTCATGGCGCTGGGGCCAGAGGATGAGGGTTGGCAGACATGTGGCTCCAGTGGATGGATTATGAATCATCCAGCGCTGAGTGTAGCCTGCCGGGTCCTGAGACACCCCTTAGGAGGGGATGGGGCTGGGAGGCGCTGGGAGAGGCAGGGTGGACAAACTGACCGGCGTGTCCTGGGGACAGTGGGAGGAACCCACCAGCATGCTGATCTGTGACCTGCCTCTTCTCTCCATTTGTGGGATGAGCTTTGATTCTCATACCCCAGCAGGGATGCGGGGAGGGCAGGAAACCAACACAACAAAAACCCAGAGGAAGTTTGTCATAGAAAAAAAAAAAATTAATAATAATAGGCTTTCACGCCAAGCCCTGCTCTGACAGTCTGACTGTTCACCCTGTATTTTAAGTGAAGGCTCAGAAAAAAAGAATATATCTATATATAAAAGCAACAGAAATCCTCCCAGAAAGAAGCCTTCCCTGCCTGTCTCTCCAGCCCTCACATCACCCTACGGCTCTCCCGAGCTTGATACAACTTGCAATCGAAATGGAAGGCTGTAATTACAGCGAGACTGGCGGAAGCCGCTGTTCAAATTAAACTCCTTTAAAAAAAATTCCTTTTCAATAAAGAGAGGCTAAACTCAGCATGCTTTAGTCATTACTGTAGCACTTTTCTCCCAGGAGGATTACCAAATATGAAGTATGGGACCTAGAAATTTTGATCAAGCAAAGTATTTTAAAGGGTTTTCTTCTCTTCCCTCTGTCATTAAACTTGCACTACCGTGATTCAATTCCATATCTAATGTAGACACACACATGCGTGCTGTGTCACTTCTACCCGTGGAGGACAGTGAGACCTTCTGCAGGACTCAGTCTCTCTGTTGGGGGGAAATGCTGTGCCTCTAAAATATACATAGAACTGACCCCATATAGAAACAGGTAAAAACAAGTGTGTGTTTTCGTTGCTAGGGTGGTGGTTTTGAACTTGGGCACACAAGACAAAGATATTTATCAGCTCAAAGAAGTAGATCTCGGTTTGGGAAGGTGATTTACAGGAAACCAAACAAAACACCTACCAGGCCTGGCCAAGCCTACAGGGGAGGCCTCTCTCCACACCTCGGAAGAGGAAAGCAGTGGAACTCAGCACCTACAAGCAGCCCGGGAGGGGACAGCCCATCTCTGCTGCCTGGGCCTGTCTGTTCCTGGCACTGACCCTTTAGACTCATGACTGGAAAGAAAGGGAAGGAAATGGAGGCAGGAGAGAAGAGAGGGAAGGCAGGAGAGAGACAAAAAGAAGGTGGAGGGACAGAAGGGAGGTGGCCAGGGACCTTTGGTCATATTGAAAGAAACCAACTAGGCCGGGCTCAGTGGCTCACGCCTGTAATCCCAGCACTTTGGGAGGCCAAGGCGGGTGGATTACCTGAGGTCAGGAGTTCGAGACCAGCCTGGCCAACATGGTGAAAAGACGTTTCCACTAAAAATACAGAAAATTAACCAGGCATGATGGAGGGCATCTGTAATCCCAGCTACTCAGGAGGCTGAGGCAGGAGAATCACTTGAACCCAGGAGGCAGAGGTTGCAGTGAGCCAAGATCGTGCCACTGCACTCCAGTCTGGGTGACAAGAACAAAACTCCATCTCAAAAAAATTAATAAATAAATAAAAATTAAAAGAAACCAACTCAAGCCAGCTTAGGAGAAAAGAGGTACATACGATAAAGCCAGAGGGGGTAACTCAGGAAATTCACGCAGGTAGGCCTCCAGAAAGTCCTGGAAGAAGGAACTAGAAAATCTTCAGAAACCCAGGCCATTCTCAGTCTCTTCCTCCCCTCTTCCCCCACCTCTGCCTCATTCCCCGTCCGACAGCCCCGTGCTCCACTTCTCAGTCCACGTGGCTATGCACGAAGACCCTGCAGTTCTTGGGGTTCTTCGAACTGGACGCACATTTCCCATCATCCAGCTGCCTGCAGGGGCCTCCTGGCCGTTCCTGAGTCCCAGAGCGAGAATGTGGTCGGTCCCCACGCCCTCCTCCATCCAACACTGGCAGGAAGTGGTCGCATGACGCCAGCCTGGCCAGAGCCCGCCCCTGGAGGAGCATGCCTGGGCTAGGGATGGCGCAGAAGATGAGGTAAGAGAAGATTCAGGAAGAGGGGAAGGGAAAATGTGGAAAGGAGCAAGGGGGGAGAAGAGAAGCCTTTTATCTTCCTGTTATCAGGAAGCTTGGGGTCTCCTGCACCCTCAGCTTGGAAAGACGAAAAAGCAGTGCAGGAAGAAATGGTCTAAACACAGATACACTGAGGTGCGTGTCATGGAAGCCTCTGGAATCCTCCCTTCCACATCCCTGCCTCACTCAGGAGCTCCTGACAGGAGCAGGCTGTTGGACCCTCCTTATCTAGGGAGACCCTGGAGGAAAATGAACCCTGAGTGACGACAGCCTCCACACCACAACCTTCCTTCCTGACAGCCTCTCGCTACCTCCCCAAACTTCACCTCCCACCGTGAACACCTTCCTCTTACCCGTCCTTCCCCAAATAGGCCTCATTAAAGAGGCCACACAGGATCTGATGACCGAATCCACACACCATTCTTCTTCATGATATTTTCAAATCTTCCTTTCACTTCCATTTGTTCCTGAACAATCAGCAGTGAAAAGGAAGTAGACAAGATCTAAGAATCAAGGTTCCCATTGCCTTTGTTGGGGCTCAGAAAATGACACCCCAAAATGAAGGTCTCAGAAGCAGCGTCAGACGCAAAAGTTTTCTCTTTTTACCTTCTCTTGCCCTCCTGTCTCTCAGACCCATTCTCCCCCAAAGCTAGTCATAGAAACTGGAATCTCTCTTCCACAAGCGGGTCATAGACTCCAGAACCCCTTGTCCCCAAAGCCAGCCATAAATCCTCACAATCCACTCTAACTATCCCTCTGCATTTCTTTGTAAAAGCAGGCCATAAAGAAATTCTCTGAGCTACCGTGTCTGACTGTAGGTCATAAGATCCCCATTCCAGAGAGGGTCCTGCTCACACCCAGAAGGAAGGAACATGGCTCAGAGAGGCCATGAAGAATCTAGAGAGGCAGGCTTTGCTAGGTGTCCTCACTCTGTGTACTAGCATTAAATCAGACCCTTTTCATCCAATCATACTGTCACATGGCTCTCCATATTTTGTTGAACATAAGCATAAAAACACATACTTCCCCCTGTATCTTGGGCTCTTCGTTCTGAAGACTCGCGTGTGAACACACTGATCATACATTTGTATGTCTTTTCTCCTATTAATATACCTCTTGCTAGTAATTTTCAATGAACCTTCAGAGGGTGAAGGGGAAGTTATTCCTTGGTCCCTACGTCTCCCTCACCGGAACTCAACAGTTGGGCTCCAATTCTGTGGTCAATGCAGCCTGCACGAAGTGGGCAGTCTTCCAGCTCCAAGGATCTTCCTGGATGTTTCCAGTGCTGCCCACTGGTTTCCTCAGTCAGTCACGCATATATAGTGCCTGGAAGATTCCAGACAGCAGGAATGTGTGAGGCACTGAGATACAGCCATCAGCACTAGCACCAGTTTCTACTTTCACAGAACCTCAAAGACTTGCAAGGAACCCAGACACTGAAGAAGTGATTCCACACATACGAACTGTTGCAGTGGGAGCTAAAAATAAAAACAATGGAGACAGAGAGTAGAAGAATGGTTCCCAGAGGCTGGGAAGGGTGGGAGGTGGGGCAGGAAGTGAGGACAGTCCATGGGGGGTGGTCCATGGGGGTAGAGGGTAGGGATGGTTAATAGGTACAAAAAATGGAAAGAATAAGACCTAGTATTTGATAGCACAACAGGGTAACTAGAGTCAAAAATGATTTAATTCTATGTTTAAAAACAACTAAAAGCAGCTGGGCATAGTGGCTCATGCCTGTAATCCCAGCATTTTGGGAGGCTGAGGCAGGCAGATCACTTGAGGTCAGGAGTTCAAGACCAGCCTGGACAATATGGTGAAACCCTTTGTCTACTAAAAATTCAAAAATTAGCTGGCCGTGGTGGCACATGCCTGTAGTCCCAGCTACTCAGGAGGCTGAGGCATGAGAATAGCTTGAACCTGAGAGGCGGAGGTTGCAGTGAGCCAAGATCACACCACTGCACTTCAGCCTAGGTGACAGAGTGAGACTCTGTCTCAAAAATAAAATAAAATAAGAAAATAAAGGAGTGTCATTGGATTGTTTGTAACATGAATGATAAAAGCTTGAGGGGAGCTGGATACCCCATCTTCCATGATGTGAGCATTACAAATTGCAAGCCTGTATCAAAACATCTCATGGCCGGGTGCGGTGGCTCAAGCCTGTAATCCCAGCACTTTGGGAGGCTGAGACGGGCGGATCACGAGGTCAGGAGATCGAGACCATCCTGGCTAACATGGTGAAACCCCGTCTCTACTAAAAAAAATACAAAAAACTAGCCGGGCGAGGTGGTGGGCGCCTGTAGTCCCAGCTACTCGGGAGGCTGAGGCAGGAGAATGGCGTAAACCTGGGAGGCGGAGCTTGCAGTGAGCTGAGATCTGGCCACTGCACCCCAGCCTGGGCGACAGAGCGAGACTCTGTCTCAAAAAAAAAAAAATCTCATGTACCCCATAAACATATATACACCTAATATCTACCCACAAATAATTAAAGCTTTTTAAAAAAGAAGAGCTGAAAAAGGGAAGTCAAGCGTGTGGAGAGAAAGAAGGCCTCCTGGACTAGGTGAAATGTAAAAAGCCTACATCTTAGTTTGCTTGGGCTGCAGTAACAAAATACCACAGATGGGCAGCTTCAACAACACAAATGCATTTTCTCGCAATGATCTTGGAGGCTGGAAGTCCAAGGTCAAGGCGTCGGCAGGGCTGGTTCTTCTGAGACCTCTCTCCTTGGCTTGGAGATGCCGTCCCCTCCCTGTGTCCTCACATGGTTTATCTCTATGCATGTCTATGTCTTCATCTCCCCTTTTAGAAGGACACCAGTCCTACTGGATTCACTTAATGACCTCACTTTAACTTCTTCATCTCTTTAAAGACCCTCTCTCCAAATAGAGTCCCATTCTGAGATGCTGTGGGTTAGGACTTCAACTTATAAATTTTGGGAGGGACACAAATAGCCTATAAGGCTATTAGTTGTTACCCAGGTGACTGATCCTGAAAAGAATGTTATATTAGTCCATTTTCACGCTGCTGTTATATACCCAAGACTGGGTAATTCATAAAGGAAAAAAGGTTTTATGGACTCACAGTTCCATGTGACTGGGGGGAACTCACAACCATGGCCGAAGGTGAAAGTCACGTCTTACATGGTGGCAGGCAAGAGAGAATGAGAGTCAAACAAAAGAGGAAACCTCTTATAAAACCATCCGATCTTGGCAGGGTGCAGTGGCTCATGCCTGTAATCCCAGCACTTTGGGAGGCTGAGGCGGGCAGATCACCTAAGGTTAGGAGTTTGAGAACAGCCTGGCCAACATGGTGAAACCCCATCTGTACTAAAAATATGAAAATTATCCAGGCATGGTGGCAGGCACCTGTAATTGCAGCTACTTGGGAGGATGAGGCAGGAGAATCACTTGAACCTGGGAGGCAGAGGTAGCAGTGAGCAGAGATCGCAGCATTGCACTCCAGCCTGGGCAACAAGAGTGAAACTCCATCTCAAGATAAAAAATAAAAATAAATAAAAACAAAAACAAACAGAAAAACATCCAATCTTGTAAGACTTATCCACTACCACGAGAACAGTATGGGGGAAACCACTCCCACGATTCAATTATCTCCCACCAGCACCCTCCCACAACATGTGAGAATTACGGCAGCCACAGTTCAAGATGAGATTTGGGTGGGGACACAACCAAACCATATCAAATGTTCTAGAAAGAAAAAAATAGCTGGAGAAGAGCGGACTGTGGTCGTGAAGGGTCTGGTAAAGTCTGAAATATTTCCCCTGACTTATCTTAATGGTGACTCTAAAATCGTTGAAGGGTTTCCAGCAGAAGAGTGACATGAGAAACTGCATTGTAGAAAGGCCCTTCTGTTTACATGGTAGGGAAAGAGCTGGGGGGGGCACGGCAGGTGCCGTGAGACCAAGTGCTGTGGGCAGTGCAGGCGGCCGGTGACGGGGGCCGGAGAGAGCACTGCACCCTGTGTGGTGGGAGGACTGGATGCACAAGAGAGAATCTCGGGACTGGAATCTGTTGCTGTGAGTTACTGAGTGGATGGTAGGCATGGAGGCCAGAAACGGAAAAGTTCAGCGGGGATTTGGGAAGAAGACAGGAAACCGTGATGGGGATGGAGATGCTGATCTTTGGAGATGGCAAGAAAAATGCAAAATTTGACAGACCCAAATGGAGATACCAAAATAGATCACTGGAGAGGAGAGGGAGACCTGGGGAGAGGCTGTCGTTGGGGTGATGCTGGGACACGAATGGAAACTGCAGCCCTAGCGATGTGGAGAGGAAGAGACTAGACAGTGCCCCAGGGAGCACGGGACTGAAGGGCTGAGAAGAGACGTCAGGAAGGAGCCACCAGAGAGGCAGAAACCCAGAGAGTGTGGTGCCTCCGGAGGCAGGGGACGGAGGATTCCCAGAGAGGAGTGGTCACCGCAGAGGTGTGGCCACCGGAGGCAGGGAGCGCCCGTGGCCTGCGCCTATACAGGGGGCACTGGTGGTCTGGGTGAAAGTCATTTCAGGGTCATGTAGGATGGAAAGCCAAACTTTCATGGGAAGAGGAGGTAGGGAACAACCCTGGCTGGGAATGGGAGGAGAGAGGAGACATAACGGGAGAAGTGAGGAATCCTGAAGGAACTTTTATGAGAGAAAAGACATCAACACACATGAAAGACACAGAAGGCCAGGTCGGTGGTGAAAGGAGGGGCCAGCTGGGCTTCCTGGGTGGAGTAGGAGCTCAGAAAGCTGTGAGACTCACTCATTTCCCGCATCAGGACTTCCTTCGGTCCTGGATGGATAATATTGAAGATATATGCTTAAAATATTCCTAACACCAGGATTTGTGCATGTGTTTTCTTCCCCAAGAAAGCTATAAACAGTGAAAATTTTGCTGTAAGTTTCCCTGTGTCCTTTCTCCCTCTCTCCCTTCCCCTTCTCCCGAAACCAAAGTAAAATAAATGTTAATTGCCTGTTTTTCTGTGACCAGCAGGCCTTATCTCTATCCCAATTCCAATTCCTTGTGAACATACTTTGTACAGTCCTGTGAGATGCTGTCTCCTTTACCACGCCGCTGCAAGGTCATAAAGCAGATAAAACCTAAGTTTCAATTCTGGTTTTCCTCAAAATCTAAGACACGTCACAAAATAATTTACTGCCTTTGGCTCTCGCTCTGGTAACATCCTCCCGCCACACGTATTTCCCACCTTACAGAGTTTAAAAGGCAATCGCCCAAAACCAACAGTGGCTATCCGTTCGGGACCCCTTCCACGCTGTAGAAGCTTTGCACTTTCGCTCTGCTCAATAAAGCCTGCAGCTTTTTCTCTCTACTGGTCTGTGTCTCTGTGACTCGCTGCAGGTGGCCACCACACCAATTCTTCGGCGAGGCTAAGGCGAGAACCTCTGGCGTTCCAGTGGCTCACGCTTATAATCCCAGCACTTTGGGAGGCGGAGGCAGATGGATCACTTGAGATCAAGAGATCGAGACCAACCTGGCCAACATGGTAAAACCCTGTCTCTACTAAAAACACAAATATTAGCTAGGCATGGTGGTGCATGCCGGTAATCCCAGCTACTAGGGAGGCTGAGGCACAAGAATCGCTTAAACCCGGGAGGCAGAGGTTGCAGCAGTGAGCCGAGATTGCACCACGGCACTCCAGCCTGGACGACTACATAAGATTATGTCTCAAAAAAAAAAAAAAAAAATAGGATGCACCAGTAGTGACGGAGCCATGGATCCTGAGGAGGTGACAGGGAACACACAGGCTTCAGGGACAAGAAGGGACAGCCCTTCCCCCAACAAGAGCAACCAGAGCTCATAATCAGAGCCCTGGAACCCCCTTAGTGGGTGGGTAGGGGAAATGCTTAGAGGGATCTTTTATGTAGATCCTGAGTCTAGGTTGAATGAATGAATTCATAAATGAACGAATGAATGAAAACCTAACATGTTTGGCAATAGACATCCAAATCCGGGCTGTTACTTTTTATGAGATTTGTCCTAAGATGGCTACCCATGCCCCGTGGCTACTTGGTATCTAGAGCAGCAGACAGGAACCATCTATTACTTCATGGAAACAGGCCACCGAGTTACCCACAGGCAAGCCAGAGTTTTCCTCCAGAACACATTGAATTAACTGTAAGAGCTGGAGGAGGGTCATTAACGCCCCTGAGCTGCTGCCTGGACCTGGGTAACTGGAAGGAGATTGTTATGAGCAAAACCAACAGGAAGCTGCCTTAGTGCAGAGTCTCTCCCTCACTGCCTCTGGGCCTCCCAGCACCGCGTCCCCGTGCCCCCGGCACCACTCTGATGTCTGACTACAACAAGACACCCCCTCTGTGGGCGCTGGGATCCAGATCAAAGCCACTAGAATACCTGGGCCATTGACTTTCAGATTACATCACCCCCACAGGTCCTTCTCTCTCCAGTTCCTAGACTCATCAGGGCTCAGACCATAGAACATCTCCTCCCGCTAATGGCCCATGAGAAAGTTTAGAAGGGAAAGTGACCCCTCTACTACTTCACTAAACGGAAATGGGGAGGAAAAGGCCACCGACTAAAGCCACCAAGTTTTTAGTGTTTTGAGAGAACTTTCTCCTGACCATGGGAGATCCAGAGCATGAAGACTGGACTCAGGGGGACATGCCTGTAAACAGAACATTCATTCATTCATGCATTCCAGAGACCGAAGCTCAGAGTTCCAGAATCTATCATTCCAGAAGATTCCATCACTCATCCCACTTGTAGACAAGGGCGTGTGAGACCTCTGGAGTCAGAAGAGGTTTGTAGAAGGTAGGTAGGGGTCAGGGGGCTGCTGGCCAGGAAAAGTAAAGTCTGCCAGGAGTTGCCTGGTTTATGTAGACTCGTACCGCAGAACCACGGGTTCTGGATGAGGTTCCCCTCTCCAGGGGCGGTGAAGAATGTTGACAGTGACTGGACTCCTGGAAAAATGCAAGTTTATCAAGATGCTCCCAGTACAGCCCTGTGTGCAAGGCCTGGCCCCACATATCTGCAGCCACTGGCTGTCCTCAGGGCCAGATATCGTCCCGGCTGCCTGCAGAGATCCAGGCACAGTCAGCTCAGGAGAACGGTGGCCAAGCAGATCCTCCATCTATTCACTGGAGTCCTGCATACGAATGCCATCTTTATCTTGGTGGGTGTGGTGTCCCACTCCAAGGTCAGACATGGGGACTAGCCTCTCCAGGCCTCAGAGCCTCAGGCAGCTCCCTCCCTGACATGCTCACAATTCCACAGCCACGCGGTTAGCTCCACTTGACTCAACAAACCTGCACAGGCCCCTGAGGCAGCAGGTGCTGGGGAAGCAGGTGAGAAATCTCCCAGTCTCCCCCTTCCCAGAGCTCCCAGTTGCTGCAGGAGACAGAGAACGGCTGGCTGTGCCACGGGAGAAACTTGGGACAGGCGGTGGGAGCCAGGTTCTGGTCCTGGTCTGCCCTCTGACAGGCCGTGGGACCTCCAGCCTCAATTTCCCACTTGCAGAATGAGGGAAATGGACTGAAGTCTCTGGATTCAAGCTGTGTTTTGAGGGCGTCCCCTCCTTCCCCCCAGGATTCGAAGACAGGTCTATGTGCCTGAGGGTGACAGAGTGGACCTGGTTTCACGCATGTTCAGAGCCCGAACTGCCACTGCAGGCAACAGCCAAGGCCCACGAGTCAATGCCATGGCAGGCAGGGGACTGAGTCTACCAAGCCGCTCCACGTGTCTCTGTGTTACAAAGTTTCAGGAAGGACCCGCAGCTCTGGAAGGCCTAACTGTGATTGGACTGGATGCTCTCTGGTCCTTCTGGCTAGAGAAGGGTAGAGGCCCCTGTCTCCTCATCGCACCCCGACTTGATGGCCACAGAGCCAGGGAGCCTCAGTGGGCCACCTCGGACCGGCTGGCCTGGAGGGAGCTGCCTGATATCACAGTACTGAGACAATTCCAAGATGCTGAAAGGCATCCTGTTAAAATTAGGAGAGACCTCAGGGATATCTAACTTGGACAGCACCCCCTACCCAAAGTCACGTGGCCAGCCTGAGCAGGGCCAGCCCTGACCCCTGACACCCAGCCGGGCCCACACCATGAGTGTGTGGCTCAGCCCTGCAGCCTCACTCACTCTGACCCTTTCATGAGCCATTCTGCCTTGAGTTGGATAAGAACAAATGGGCAGAGAGGCCCCCAGCACCCCCTAGCCCTGCCCACCAGCAGCCGTCCCCCCGGCCTCCTGGTCCCCAGCAGTGGGGATATGGCCAGGAGCTCCAGAAACTGTGTCAGCACAGCCTGGGGTTCTGCTCTGGGCCTCCACACTGGGACACAGCTTTGAGTAGTGTGCTGTCTGCAGATGCTCCTCCGAAAACTGATATGAAAAAGCAAATTCAATGACAACAGTATCCGACGGAGGTTGTGGAGGGAGTTTAACAGGCGCAATGCAATCACGCAGGTTGGAATGAATCCAAGACTCTGATGCTCCCAGGGAGGCCACTTGCGCTCAGTAGCAGTGGTGTAAAATGACATCCGTGACGGCCCAGCTTCCCAAAATCAGAGCAGAGAGGGGATTCCGAAAGTGGCATGTGACCGCGTCCCCGGCTCCCGGGCCTTCTCACGTCATGCTCCCCACCTGACCTCTCTCCACCGGCTGTACCTTCTCCGCGGGTCCCCAGACAAGATGTACGCAGCCATCCGTTTCACCACCCGAGCCTGGCCCCCACCAGCAGCCGGCACAGAGGCACTCATCTTCTGAGACCACAGAGTAGCATGTGAGGGACCCAGAAAATTCCTCAGTGGGAAGGGCCTTTGGGATCATTTTGATCCAAGGTCCTCAATGCACTTGACTTTGAGAAAGGGAGTCAGAAGCCACAGCTCAGGGGACCATAGAAACAGCTCAGGGTCTCAATTCTGGTGAGCCTCTCCCTGACCATGTGGTGGGGGGGCAAGCTTCAGACCTCATTGGGGCAGGCTTTCCACAGTGTCTACCCATGGCTGTCCTCAGCTGCCAGGGGAAAGAGGGTCGTAATCCACAGCCTTCCTGTGTGGAAGACTCTCAGCTCCTGCATGGACCCTACCCTGGGGGCACACCCAGCCCCGGGGACAAGGGACTAAACACAAGCCACTGAAATGCAAGTCAGACTGCACGGAACAGGAGGCCTGAGCGAGGTGCCTGGGGAGCCCAGAGGAAGGAACGACTGCCTCTGCCTGGGAGGGATCTGGGAGGATTCACAGAGTGGATGACATTGGAGCTGGGAGTATGGAACAGATCATTAAGAGTTGGCAGGCAATCTTCCCAGCTGGGCCGAGAACATTTCTCAGCTCCCCAAGGGCAGAGGAGCTTGCCCGCAGTCAGGGCCTAGCTCTGTGGGAACCTGAGTCATGCCAGGCCACACTCTCAGCAGAGGCCTGAAGGGCGGATGTCCAGGGCTTGGATTCAATGGCGCCTCATCCTCGACTTCATGCTCCGGACCCAGCTCTGCTTCATTAATCTTTCCCTTCTAGAAATGCTTCCTCATGCACCACTTTTCCAGCCTCACTGCAGCAACGTTACCTCTCCACTTGATGCCCTTGGTAAAACATACACAGAAACAGAAAAGAGAACCCAGGGAACTTCTATCACCTAAAGTCAACAATTTCCAACTCATGGCCACCCTTGTTTCATCCATATCTCCCTTTCATTTCCCCAACCTCCACCCCAGACACCATATCATTTTATCCATAAATATTTATAAATGCGTCTGGAAAAGATCAGAGTTTTCTTAATACATATCCACAATACCATTATCATCCCTTTAAAAATGATATCCATCTCTTGCTGGGCGCGGTGGCACTCGCCTGTAATCCCAACACTTTGCAAGGCCAAGGCAGGCGGATCACTTGAGGTCAAGAGTTCGAGACCAGCCTGGCCAACATGGGTGAAACCCTATGTCTACTAAAAATACAAAAATTAGCTGGGCATGGTGGTGCATGCCTGTAGTCCCAGCTACTCGGGAGGCTGAGGCAGGAGAATCACTTGAGCC
Organism: Piliocolobus tephrosceles; assembly: GCF_002776525.5. Lineage (NCBI taxonomy): Eukaryota > Metazoa > Chordata > Mammalia > Primates > Cercopithecidae > Piliocolobus > Piliocolobus tephrosceles. Next base: position 120,058,783 of record NC_045442.1, on the reverse strand, counting down.
CGGGAGGTGGAGGTTGAAGTGAGCCGAGATCATGCCACTGCACTCCAGCCTGGTCGACAGAGGGAGACTCTGTCTCAAAAAAATAAATAAAAATGATATCCATTTCTGAATATTATCAAGTATCCAGTCAGTGATCCTGCAGTCTGGCCTTTGCTGGCATCATCCCCAAGATGCCATTTAAGATGTTCCTTGGTCCCTTGAATTTCTGGTAAATTAATGTGTAACTCTAGAGACTTCATCTGATTCGGTCATGATTCTTTTTGTCAAGGAACTTCAAAGGTGATGACGTTCCTTCTGTGGGGTGGTGCATAGTATTTGATCAGCTCTTGTGTTATCACTAGACATCGATGATCATTGCCCAGATCCATTCATTCATTTGAGGTGGTCAAATGGTATTGATCTTACCCTACAATTCCTTCCTCCTTGATCAGCTAGAGTGCTTCTAAAAGACAGACGCTTGGAGATACGTAATATTTATTCCATAATGGAAAAAGCAGAAGGAATGTTTGATTCTTTCTCTTCTTATACCAGTTCCCCAAAGACTGAATGGTTTTCCCAACATCTTCCAAAAGTGATCGATGTGGGTGCCATTTTTAGTGCCATTATCAAGGCTTGAATTTCAACACATCTGATGCAACATATCCGTTGTAACCAATATATCCACTGTAACCAATCCCTTGCAGCTACAGTCCTCACTGGTGCTTGAATCGCCTCATCTTCGGCCAGTAGGAACTATTTCGGCTCCAGCGTCCACTTTGGTAGCCTCCTTGCTTTTCTGGTGTGACAGGATGCTCCAGGCTTCTCTTGCACATTCATCTCGCTCTTGTTTATTTCAACAGCAGGTCCCCTGACCCCAGCCTCCAAGCTGTCTGCATCCTTGCTGCAGCTAGATTAATCTTTCTCTAAATTAATTTTAGCTCTGTTTCTCTTCTCAGGAGGGAGAGAACATGCACGAGCTTCAGAACGGGGAGAGCTGAGTTTGAAAACTGGCTGAACCCATGACAACTTATGTAACCCTGGCCAGTTACATCACCTCTCTCAGTTTCAGTTATCTCATGTGTAAAAATAGAAGTAATAATGTCTCACCTTACAGGACTGTGGTAAAGATGAAACAAATCATCTTTTCTCCCATCCTATAAAGTCCTCCGTGGGCACATGCACTCTGTTGCAGCCATTTTCATAAATGTCTACTAAAGCATCCAGCTTAGAAACTAACAAACAGTAAGAGCATGGCAGTAGGCATTCCTTTTCTTCTTCCTTCTCTGTCCAAGAAAGATCATGTGGCTCCTAATGTCCATCCCATCACCCAAACCCTTAGGCCCCCTTTGGTCTGGCCCCACCTTACCCACCTAGTCTTGTGTCTGGACTGTCCTCCTATGCATCTTCCACCCCAGCCCAGCCAGCCTGCTCTCACCTGAGTTACGAACTTCCTCATCAACCATCACTTCCACAGCCCCCTTTATCTTAACAGCCTCATGCCGCTTCTGTTTATTCCAATCCCACCTAAGACCCAGCTCAGATCCTTCCATTTCCCTGACCTCTTCAGACCTCATCTTCTTCCCGTCCCATCAAAACCTGCCCGGGCACCCATACTTTGTTACAGCCATTTTCACGAACACCCACTCACCTGGGGAGAAGACACTTCAGGAACTGCTGTTTCAGAAGCTGCAATGGTCAGCATACGGACCCTGGGTACCCATCTATGTGCATAACAGTGGCTGTGGCAGAGCGGGCTTCCGGGTGTGTTTATGTGTGCAGACCTGGTGCACACGTACACGTCTTTATATTTGTGTGCATGTGTATCTGTGGGTGCACGTGTACCTGGGTGTGCATGCATGTTTGTGCATATAGGGATCATATAGGTACGTATGTATGTGTGCATGTGTGCATACTGGCATCTGTGTGTGCACAAGCGTTTATGTGTTCTTGCACATGTATGTGTATGCATGTCCATAGTCATAGATGTGTGACTGTGTGCGCATGCACTTGCGACCAACACCCTGCAGGCGGCCAGTCTCCCAGCCTGTCCTCTCTGACTTAGAATCACTCAGCATTCCTGAGGCTCTGCCCCTCCCTGAGACTTCAGCCAGAACGTGGGAGGACGACTGGACCCTGATCTTTGTAGAGATCCCGTGACGGTCTCCCTGGGGGTCTCGGTTTTCTAAACCAGATGTGGCCCCCATCTGGCACAAAGAGAAAGCCACTAAGTGACTAGAGAAAGCTTCCCACCCAGATGTGGCAGTCAGGCCGGCAACCGAAGCTGACCTCAGTGCAGAACTTTACGGTCAAAGAACCAGCCCACGGGCAGCAACGAAGGTAAACCCTCAGCAGGGATGGCCTCTGCTCCCCGGAAAAGGACAGCCCCGCCCAGCCACAGGGCACCACAAAACCCAGAGAGGCAATCGAGGCGCGATGCCCACCCACAGCCCTCCCTGGCTCCCTCCCCAGGGCCTGTCTCCAGGCTGAGTCCACAGGCAGTGCCCAGTGACTACTGTGCAGGAAGGAAAACGAACTGCCTTCCAAACAAAGCCCAACTGCAGGCTCTCCTGGGAAGTGACGAAATTGAGCTTCAGGGTGGGCGATCTTTTGTTCTGGGGGAAAATGGGCTTTCTCGGGCTTTTGATAGGCTTTCTTGGGTCTTTTGGGTTTAAAAGACATGCCTGCCCCTCCCCACAAAGACCTCACCCAGATAAAAGGGGTTCAGTCAAAGCAGAGTTGAAAGGCTCCGTGTAAAGAACTGCAATTCAAGCAGCAAGACTTGGATCTTTCCCTGGAGGACCGGGAAGCAGGGTGCTGGAATGAAGGAAAGGAATCAGGACGGCACCCCAAGAAGAGGGGCTCCTGAGGACATAGACGGCTGTATTGTCTCCATCAGCACGGCAATGAATCCCCCTCTGAAGTCAGCAGGAAGAGGTCCTGGCCGGTGTGCTCCAGGGGACCAAGAAGTGGGCCACATCCCAGGGCTCTGGCCACACAGGAACTGAGGCGGGAGGAGCCTCAGAACAGGAGGCTGCAGCGTGGATCGTGGAAGGGTGGGGAGTCGACCCCCTGTTATTCTAGAGAAAAGCACCTCGCACGCCTGGGGAGGGGCTGTGCTCTCTCTCCAGCTGAGTGTCAGTGGGGTCTCAGGTTGCTTTACAGGACGTTAAAGGAACAGTCACCCTCCCTCCAAAATGTATATTCAACTTGGGAACATACTGATGACAAAGATACTTTGCTTGGCTAAACTGTAATCAGGCTCTTGAACCTTCTCCGAGGCTCATCTGTGCACCTCCTTATAAAATCCAGTCTCAGAAACAACCCCCCACCCTGACATCTGATCACCCTCGAGATCTGATCAGGGTCCTTCCTCATCCTCCACCACCCACTAGGTGATGCGTGATCACCCTGGCCTGCTTTCGGCAAGAGCCCTGCAAGACCTAAGTGTCCATCAACAGATGAACAGATCAGATGGAGACACTGTGGTACCTATACACAATGGAGTACTATTCAGCCATGAAAAAGAATGAGATCCTGTCATTTGCAACATTGTGCACGGAACTGGAGGTCATCATGTCAAGTGAATTAAGCCAAGCACAGAAAGACAAATACCACATGTGCTCACTTACTTGTGGGATCTAAAAATCAAAACGGTTGAATTCAAGGAGATAGAGAGTCGAAGGATGGTTACCAGGGGCTGGAAAGGGTAGTAAGGAGGTGCAGGGGGAAGATGAGGATGGTTAATAGTTACAAAAAAATAGGAGAATGAATAAGGTCTACTTAATAGCACAACAGGGCGACTATAGTCAATAACAACTGTACATTTAAAAATAAAGCACCATTGGATTGTTTATAACACAAAGGATAAATGCTTGAAGGGATAGATATCCCATTTTTCTTGATGTAATGATTATGCATTGCATGCCGATATAAAAACATCTCATGTACCCCATAAATCTTGTGGGCACACCTACTAAGTATCCACAAAAATCAAACTAAAAAAGAACCCTGCTAGGTGGGTTTGGCCAGAATCCCCCTTCCCTCTGATGTTCCTCTTACTAATGCTCCGTCCACTGACGCCCACTCCCCTTACGCTGCTCCGTGACTGTAAACGCCACTGACCCAGGCTGCATTCAGAGGTGAGCCCGATCTCTCTGCCCCATGGCACGACCCCACTGCGGCAGTCTCCGTGTCTGTCACCACATCCTGAATGAAGATTTCCTTCCTGTGCTTGACCAAATGTCACTGAATCATTTTTTTTCTTTAACACTGGGGCAGACAATTGGAGTGCAGGTGTTTACTGATTAAAGGAGGTGGCCGCTGGGGAAGAAGCTCTTTGGAACCAGCTGATGCGTGGCCCAGCACTGATCTTCCATAATGGGTTAGCCACTCCCCAGGCTTGGTGGGGCTGAGAGCAGGAGGAGGTTCCCAGCAAGGATGCAGCATGAAACACGAGTCAACTCCTGGTAACACTAACTACTGCGCAGCCCCAGGTCACATGCTGACGCCGGCCCCTGCTCCTTCACGGGCTCCTGAGAGCGCCAGCACTCCCCCAGGTGCCAGCCCCACCACTCCAGAGACCCCCGCACCCAGTCCCTCATGGCCCTGAGGCTCAGTTTCCCCACTGGTACAAGGGAGTCTTGCCCTCACCCCACCCTGCAGGGAACAGACCTGACTGTGACAGATGTTGGTACACATGTCCTGAAAACACACGACAGTCACCTTGATTCCAACGTATAAATACAACGGGCTTTGTGCTTCTTGCCAGAGCAACTGACACAGACAGGCTCACCTCGCACAGTGCTCCCTACCAGGCATCTCAGCCACGGCACCCAAGCAACTGCAAAGAGGCAGGTGCCACCCAAGCCAGGCCTCCCAGGAGGCTCTGACTGCAGAATTCTTAGAGCATTCCTTCCCACTGAGCGCCGTGGAAATCCAGGCTCAGAACGGCCAGCTGAGGTTGCTCCCGCTGGAGCCCCATCAGACTCTTTACCGTCAGCTTGCTGGTTTACTCCAATTATTTTGAAACGAGCCAAGGGCCGAGATCCTCTCCAGTGTTCTCAGGAAGGCTGCCATTGTCCATAGGAACAGAGCTTACTGAGTTATCACATCCAGACCCTTCATCCACACCAAGGCACACTCAGAGGACCCCAGAAAGCATCACCAGACCAGGGCAGGCCAGTGACAAGGGCAGACCAGTGACAAGGGCAGGCCAGTGAGGTGTTCCGGGTACAAACATGAGGGGCTACGCAAGTTTCAAGCTAGTCTGGAGGTCTCTTCAGATAGTGCACCTGAACACCTGGCCTAACTCACCTAGACCCAGCCCTGCTTGGAAATAATCCTTTCCTTATTTTTTGGAGACAGAGTCTGGAGTGCAGTGATGCAAACATAGCTCGCTGCAGCCTCAATCTCCCAGGCTCAAGTGATCCTCCTACCTCAGCCTCCCCAGTAGCTGGGACTACAGGTAGCACCACTATGCCCGGCTGTTTTCTCATTTTCTATAGACGTGGGATCTCACTATGCTGCCCAGGCTGTTAATCCTTTCTTGTGTTGGATAATTTGTAGGTTCTGGGACACTCATCCTAAATTCTTCTGCTTCAAACTGAACAAAGTTTGCAGTTCACACTGAGAGAGAGACAGAGAAGAGAGACAGAGAATGACAGAGATACAGAGAGACACTACTGGACACCCCGTGAGATGCCCTCTGTATCACGCTTAGGTAGCTCTCTCCTCAGTCTTACCTTCACTCCTTACTCTTCACAGCCTCACCTCTCCGAATGCGCTAGCAGGGTGCACTCCGTGAGACTTCATGCCAGCACCTCCCTCCATCCTGAAGGGTTTCATTGTCCTTAGTGCTATTTCATCCTGTGCATCCCTTCACTCATTCTGTGGCTAGTGCCTAGTGCCTAGTGGCTGCAAAGCTCTGAATGGGGCACTGAGGACAGCAGGGTCACGGCAGACTATGGCCGCCCCATGACCTCCATGAGCCCTTCCTCCAAAAAGAATGAAAATAGTTCATGACTGTGTTGGTATAAAGACAAACGTATAAATATTATTATTTTTGAGACAGAGTCTCACTCTCTTGGCCAGGCTGGAGTGCACTGCCTCCCAGGTTCAAGTGAGTCTCCTGCCTCAGCCTCCCAAGTAGCTGGAATTACAGACGCCTGCAGCCACACCAGGCTAATTTTTGTATTTTTGGTAGAGACGGGGTTTCACCATGTAGGCCAGGCTGGTCTCAAACTCCTGACTTCAAGTGATCCGGCCTCCCAAAGTACTGGGATTACAGGTGTGAGCCACTGCACCCAGCCTAAGACAAATGTAAAAATATTAGCTATGACATTTTCTTCATCCTAAGAGTTCATTCTTTTCTTCTGATTTAAAAAAAAAAAAAAAAAATGGAGATTAAAATATTTCTGTGATCCTTTCCAAGTATCAGGGCTCCTAGGTACTGTGCTCTGGCAAAGGCAGCTGGCCTTGGGGAGGCCATGTTCTCGGCCCTGACTGCACATTACGAGGTCCTGGGAGCTTTCAAAAACCATATAACCCGGCCGGGCGCGGTGGCTCAAGCCTGTAATCCCAGCACTTTGGGAGGCTGAGACGGGCGGATCACGAGGTCAGGAGATCGAGACCATCCTGGTTAACATGGTGAAACCCCGTCTCTACTAAAAAATACAAAAAAACTAGCTGGGCGAGGTGGCGAGCGCCTGTAGTCCCAGCTACTCGGGAGGCTGAGGCAGGAGAATGGCGTGAACCCGGGAGGCAGAGCATGCAGTGAGCTGAGATCCGGCCACTGCACTCCAGCCTGGGCCACAGAGCGAGACTCTGTCTCAAAAAAAAACATATAACCCAAGTGGCACTCAAATCATGACATCAGCACCTCAGGGGATGGGACTCAAATGTCAGTAATGTTTAAAGCTCTTCAGTTGAGTCAAGTGTGTGGTCAAGGTCAACAATCAGTGGTCAGATGATGCCACCCTGGAAAGAGACAAAGGGATTGGGAGACGTGGCCTGTGTGGGGTGGGGGCACTCAGTGAACAGCCAGCAGGCCTGGTGCAAAAGCCCTCCCAGGGCGGACCGGGGTGTGCTTCTCCCTCTGGGCCAGGCTCCTTGGCCATCGCTGGGGTTTGCAGGCATTTCATCACCACTCCAGCTTCCAAATTAAGCACAAGCTGCTAGACTAGAGACATCCCCACAGCAGCACGGACCCTTAGAGGACATATGTTGTCTCTTTAAAAATTACACTACGTTACATCAGAACCATTTTTAAGCATATAGCTCAGTGGCGGCATAGTTTGGCTGAGTCCCCACTCAAATCTCACCTTGAATTGTGATAATCCCCACATGTCAAGGGCAGGGCCAGGTGGAGATAATCAAATCATGGGGGAGGTTCCCCCCATACTGTTCTCGTGGTAGTAAGTCTCACGAGATCTGATGGTTTTATAAACGGAAGTTTCCCTGCACATGCCCTCTTGCCTGCTGCCATGTAAAACATCCCTTTGCTCTTCCTTTGTCTTCCACCATGATTGTGAGGCCCCCCAGCCATGTGGAACTGTGAGTCCATTAAACCTCTTGCCTCTATAAATTACCCAGTCCTGGGTATGTCTTTATTAGCAGCATGAGAACAGACTAATACAAGGGGCATGAAGCATATTCACCTTGTTATGCAACCATCATTGTCATCCACCTCCAGAACTGTTTCATCTTCTCAAACTGAAACTCCTGCACCCATTCACCAATTCCTCATCCCCTCTCCTTCCAGCCCTCTGCACCCACTATTATTCTACTTTCTGTCTCTATGATGTTGGACTACTCTAGGGGACTCATGTAAGGAGAATTATACAGTATTTATCCTTTTATGTCTAGCTTGTTTCACTTAGCATAATGTCTTCAAGGTGCATCTATGTTGTAGCATGGGCAGAATTTCCTTCCTTTTTAAGGCTTAATAATATCCCACTGCATGGATAGACCATGTTTTCTTTCTCCAAGAGTCTTGGTATCTTTTATCCACTGCCATATTGCAGCAGCTAGAATGGTGCCAGCACACAGCAGGTGTCCAAGCGTGGGCTAAAGGAATGATAGAAATGGAATAATCCACGTGAAGTGCATCTTTTAGGCACATAGTGAGCCTTCCAGTCATACTAGCCATTGCTGTGATCAGCCACCTTGATTCCACTCGTCGTGTAAATGGGTTCACACACAGAGAGCGGGTCTCAGCATTGCCAGGAAGCCACTGCACTTCCTCCGGGCCATGCTGCTGTGCACACAGAGTGGGGCAGGAGAAGTGACAGGGTGGAATGTAATGTCACTGGTGCTTTTGAAATTGGACCTGGAAGTTCTACCAGCTCCTCCCAGAGGAGCTGCTTCTTGGAGACAGGCTGGTCCCTCTCACTTTGGTGACCTCTTTCTGGAGACCCACTGCCCTCAGCCACCCTTGTCCTAACTCGGGGACCCCCTACTTTCCTCACAGATGAATCAACCCTTCCAAGAAGGGCAGGTGCAACAGGAACCACACCATGGGTGCATCACGAGCTACATGAGAAGGACGTGGTGTAGGGGTCAAAGGATGGCCCTTGGCCCTCCCTTTATTTATTTTTATTTTTATTCTTTTAGAGACAGGGTCCTGTTCTGTCACCCGGGCTGGAGTACAGCAGCATGATCATAGCTCACTGAAGCCTGAAACTCCTGGGCTCAAATGATCCTCCCAGCGTAGCCTCTGGAATAGCTGGGACTATAGGCACGCAGCACCACACCCAACTAATTTTTAGATGTTTTGTAGAGATGGGATTATGCTATGCTGCCCAGGCTGGTCTCAAACTCCTATCCTCAAGCGATCTGCCCACCTAAACCTCTCAGAGTGCTGGGATTACAGGTGTGAGCCACCATGGCTGACCTAAGTTTTAATTATTTTGTAGAGATTGGGTTTTGCTATTTTACCCCGGCTGGTCTTGAACTCCTGTCCTCAAGGAATCTGCCCACCTCAGCCTCCCAGAGTGCTGAGATTACAGGTGTGAGCCACTACACTCAGCCTTGTTTTTAAATTTTCTATAGAGATGGGTTCTTGCTATGCTGTCCGGGCTAGTCTCAAATTCCTGTCCTCAACCAACCCTCCTGTCTCGGCCTTTGTTCCTCCCTTTTGACACCTGCAGAAAGCCTGGGTTTTATATAGGTCATTTTTCGTGACAGGGAGCGAGAAGCCATTTCCAATTCCTTTTTGAACAAATCTCAGGATATTAAGCTTCTCTGTCCCAAAGACGGTCAGCAGGCAGCCTGTCTTCCTTGTCACACTGTCATGGTGCAGAGCCAGGCGCCAAGACAGTGCCAGCATCAAAGGCAACGCTGTAGGCTAGTGAGGTCCCGCATGGGAGGCTGCTGCCAGGGAGCACGGGAAAGAGGATGTTATGTCTTTCCACAGAAAACTCCAGAATCTTTAACCCCCTGCCAGAGCCTCATGGCCCAGAGATTGACAGAGGCTGCTCTGTCTACTGTTGTCAGTTGGACAGCTCAGTACGGCAACCTTTTGACACAAAGTAATAATTGTCAGAAGAGGGTCAGGGCTTTACCCGCTGAGAAAATGCGAGAGTGCCCCGAAGAGGAAAGTAGGTTCTGCCCATTAGTGGGTCAGGGAACCTTCCCCGGCTGACATTTGCGTCGTTGCTGCCTCATCAAGAAACTTGACGTTGGTGACAATCCCTGTGCAGTCACCTTGATGGGTGGGGAGGTGATGCGCCCAGCTCTCCTGCAGAGAGGCACTTGGCAGATGATTTTAAATGCCATCATCATCATAACAGCAATAATAATAATAATAAAAGGCACTCCACAGTTATTTTTGTCTTAATACAAAAGAAACAAAGACTCATAGAAATGGAGACAAATGCAAATCACACAGATGGGATAAACGGTCGATAATTTCAGAGCGCTGCTACCGCTGTGATGTAGAATTTTCCAGTCTTTGTCAATGCATACATATGCCTGTGTGTATACCTGTGTACATGTATGCAGTGATGTTTTCACGAGAAAACACTTTGTTTATAACAGAAGGCAATCACCAACATAAAAAAAGAGGCTACAAGATCACAAACATTTTAATATTTAAATTTTTTAAAAGGTCATTTATAAACATCTTTCATACCTTTCTCTAGCAGCATTTTCTAAACTGTGTTGCACAAAACAAACTAATTAAAGCAAAAGCTGAGAAATGCTGCACACCATAGACAGATTCACAGTGCACACAAACACATTGCATGCAAACACAGTGCATGCAAACGCAATGCATGCAAAGTCCAGCAGCAAAGAAACCTCTTAGATGTTGGTTCCCCAGCACTGGAGACCAGGGACCCTTGTTTTCACCATAGATAGATGTGTGCTAAAATGCAAAAAATACAGGAAATTGTATTTTCTCATGTCCTTTTCTTAAGCCAGGATACAAATCCTTTCTAGTTCTCCTGAACCCGAGGAGAGGCCAACCCATTGTCCCTGGGGGAATTTTGAGAGCAAGGAGAGGGAAGGTGGCCAATTAGTATTTATGACTTGCAATTTTAGGTAACTACACACATTCCACCTAACTCTTCCTGGATAAGGGATGAGGCAGATGACAAGAAAGGAGTGAAAATCATCAGTTCTCTAATACATAAAGTGACTATCCCTCAAGACCTTTCTCTCACTAAGTAAGGAGAAAAAATGCAAGGAGGTGAAAGGTAGGGAGAGAGGGGAACACATTCAGGAATCTATTTGTTTGTTAACAAGGAGCTTTACTCTTTTTCATAAAATACCATCACCACAACCAAGGTAATGTGACACAAATTCTAGGTTTTCATGGACCGGAAGACAATATTGTTAAAATTTCCATGCAACCCAAAGCAATCTACCGATTCAATGCGATCCCCATCAAGATCCCAATGGCATCTTTCACAGAAATGGAAAAACAATCCTAAAATGTATATGAAACCACAGAAGACTAAGAATAGCCAAAATGATCTTGAGAAAAAAGAATGAAGCTGGAGGCATCACACTTCCAGATTTCAAAATATATTACAAAGCTGTAGTAATCAAAACAGCATGACACTGGCATACAGACAGATGTACTGACCCACTGAAATAAAATGGCCCCAAAATAAACCCATGCATACACAGTCAACTGATTTTCAACAGGGTGCCAGTAGTATACAATGGGGAAAGGACAGTCTCTTCAACACTACACTTGAGAAAATTGGATATTCACATGCGAAAGAATGATATTGGATCCCTATCTTTCAACATACACAAAACCAACTCAAAATCAATTAAAGATTTAAATGTAAGACATGAAACTATAAAACTCCTAGAAGAAAAGATAAGGGGACAACTTCTTGACACTTCTCTTGGCAATAATTTCTTGGATATGACAACAAAAGGACAGGCAACAAAGGCAAAAAAAATAGATAAGTAGAACTACATCAGGCCAGGCATGGTGGCTCACACCTGTATTCCCAGCACTTTGAGAGGTCAAGACAAGTGGATCACTTGAGGTCAGGAGTTCAAGATCAGCCTGGCCAACATGGCAAAACCCCATCTCTATTAAAAACACAAAAATTAGTCAGGCAAGGTGGTGGGTGCCTGTAATCCCAGCTATTTGAGAGGCTGAGGTAGGAGAATTACTTGAACCAAGGAGGCAGATGTTGTAGTGAGCTGAGATTGCACCACGGTACTTCAGCCTGAGTGACAGAGCAAGACTCTATCTCTAAAAAAAAAATACCTACATCAAACTAGAAAATACAATCAAAGGAAACAACAGAATGAAAAGTAACCTATAGAATGGGAAACATATATTCACAAACCATACATCTGATAAGGAGCTGATATTTAAATACATGAAGAACTCCAACTCAATGGAAAAAAACAAAAAACAAAAATTAAAAAATTAAAAACCCAAATAACTTAATTTAAAAATTGGGAAAGGACTTGAATAGACATTTCTCCAAAGAAGATATACAATGGCCACAAGGTTTATGAAAATGTGTTCAACGTCACCAACCATCAGGGAAATGCAAATTAAATAGTCTTCTACAACATAATTTTTAATTAGTTCATATTATCCTATTTGGTGGATAAATACTGTGATTTTTTTTTTTTAACCCAGTGTTCCAGTTATCAATGTATTGCCTGTTGACTCCAAATTCATCCTTCAGTACCTGCTCTGCAAGAATTGGATGGATGAAGCATTTCTCCTTTAGAGTAAGTGCAATGTTAAATTTTGTCAGTAGAGGGTGAGAGAACATTACAAGCAGAGGTAGATTTCTAATCCTCATTTCAGTGTGCTGGGTTTTGCTTTTTTGTCCTCCCTCCAGTTGCATTGCTGGTCAGTGGTGTATGTGTGTGTTGAGCAGCTGGGGGACATCCAGTGGCACCCTGCCCTAGCACAAGGAACCTCAGAGCCCTGGCCCCACCTGGTGACCCTTGGGCTCCAGGCCCCTCAATGCAGACACTGGTGAGCTCCAGGACTCATGCTGGCAGCAGTCCCCTGACCCCTCTGGAAGCCCCCCCATTGTTCCTGCTCACCTTTGTCCTGGAGGGCTCTTCCCACTGCCTGGAAACATGAGCCGGCTCTAATCAGGTTAACCCAGTGGACTTCTGTGCCATCCAGTGATCTTCAGCCACAACTTCTTCCACGCCTGCCCCCTCTCCAAGGCTGCCATCCATTGGGTATTCTCCCTTCAGCCCTAGGAGACTTGCTAGAGTTCTCTTTCCATCTTTGTGGTCACTCTCCTATCACTGCATAATAGTTCTCTATGTTTGTCTTCCCTTGTTCTAACTATTATGTGATTTCAGTCTCCTGATTGGACCCAGACTGAAACATCCAGAGAGAGTTGTAAGCATTATTGCAAGTGTTTTAACTTGCAGTTGTGCATAAGGGAAGGCTAGAGTGAAGTATGTACTCATTGAAACAGCAAATATTTAGCAAGCAGCTCAAATAGGGTGATTAGCTCGCAGAGATAGGCAATCCGATAATAGTAACAGTAACATTTACTAAACACCGGTTATGAGTACTCTTGTTTTTTGAGCCTGGGTCTCGCTCTGTTTTCCACGGTGGAGTGCAGTGGCAAGTTCTCAGCTCAGTGCAACCTCTCCCTCCCGGCTTCAAGCGATCCTCCTGCCTCAGCCTCCTGAGTAGCTGGGATTACAGATGCCCGACTATGAGTACTCACTCATTTAATCATCACAATGGTCTCAAGAGCAGGAGCTGGCACAGCCCCCATCTGGTAGAGGAGTACCTGAGGCAGAGAGTGAGCCCCCGAGGTCCCACAGGAGGTGAGAGATGGTGCTTTGCAGAATTTACCCCTGGGCTGTGCATCTCTTCCTGCGGCCTCCCTGAGATGGGACAAGCGTTTCATGTATTCTCCCAAACCATTTCCAAACATGACTGCCAAGATGTGTCTCCGCCAGTGATTACTGGAATTCTTTTATGACAGATACAGAGAAAAAGGAGGATTCAGAGGGGAGAAAATGATGGCCTCAGAGAATTCAGAAACAGGACCTAACGGATGATCTTATGGAGCAGAGCTGCCTGTGTCCCTGAACTCCCTCTGGACTGGCAGCCTGTCCAGTGACAACCCCAGCAGGGAAAATCGATTGAGTGTGGGTTGAGGCGGGTAGGGAACTCACCACTCACTCAGTTATAGGCTGCCAGACCATGGGGAGCCTGACGGGAAAGCTGGTGCACCACTCGGAAATCCTGGGCACTTGGCTGGATGAGGAACTGGATGGGCCTTGGGGCTGTGCCTTGTGGAGAGTGGGGGGTGGGGAGTGTGATCTCTGCGTGGGAAGAAACATTTGCCTGGATTAATTGTGTGGCCAGGGGGAACAACTGAGCCAGAGGCTGCTAATGATCACACAGGATCAATTCTCTATTCTCATCTTCCCCCTTTTAGTAATAGGACCTCTTCCCACCAAGTTTCAGCTGGGCACACTTCTAGATTCCCTTGCAATTCGCGTCCCTTGCAATTTAATACCACTGTGTGATGAAGTGTTGGCCAGTGGGATATAAGCAGAAGAATGTGTGCAACTTCCAGATCATGTTTTACCTTTTTTTTTTTTTTTTTTTTAATACTTTAAGTTCTAGGGTACATGTGCATAATGTGCAGGCTTGTTACATATGTATACTCGTGCCATGTTGGTGTGCTGCACCCATCAACTCGTCAGCACCCATCAACTCGTCATTTACATCAGGTATAACTCCCAATAGTTTGTTTGTTTTTAATGGAAATTGCTTGCCCTTGGCTTCCTCTCTTTCTTCCTCCCTGTGGACTGGAACTTGAATGTGATAGTACACATAACGCTCAAACCAGGCAAAGACCACAGCCTAGAGGATGCCATAGCAAGGAGAGAGAAGGAAGCTGGCTTCCTGTTCATCCCTGGAATGTCATATGAGAAAGAAACAAGACCTTAACTCATTTGAGCCACTGTATTTTGAGGCCTCTTCATCACAGTAGCTTAGCCTGAACACTAACGGATAAACCAGAGATCCCCAGGACTGTAGGTGGCATTTGCCATGGAGAAAGGGCTAGAAGTCCGGAGGTTTAAATCCTCACCTTTCTCCATTGCTAATGCCCGTTGTAATTTTGGACAAGTCACTGACCCTCTCAACCTCAGTTTTCTGCCCTGAAAATGAGGATAATAAGTTGTCCTGGCTCACAGAGCAGCTGTGAGCCTTACATAAAACTATCACTGCGAAGGCTCGTTGAAAAATAAAGAAATGTTACAAAGGGAGAGTTAACAGTCACCAGGAACTTAGCGCACTAAGATCACAGGGTGGATTTCTGTGAAATCTTCATTCTCTGCCGCAGAGCTCTGTGTTCCTGACTTTGATCCAAGGGCAAAGTGCTGCTCAGGAGAAACTGCCCAAAAATGCAAACCAGCAGACGGGTCTTCTGTCTGTCCTTCAGTTCCATTTTAGGGGAAATCATTCTGAAGTTAGCGGATTTAAGTCCCCTTCCCCATCTGTCTCAAAACACTTGCCAGAGACCAGAGAACCTTGGAGCTGCTCACCTAAGTGCATGCTGGGTAAATCTCTCACAAAAGCACTGCTCCCCTCTATGCCACTGTGGGCCGCTTTTCCCGAGGGAGTGGCGCAGTGCCGGCTCCAACATGTGGGATTTGCTGTCATTCTGCCCTGGCTTCAAACCCCACTCCCACTGGTTCTGTGCTCTGGGAAGGTCATGGATGTTCACTGAGCCTTAATTTCCTGCATTGTAAAAGGAGGCCACTGGCACCTTCCATATCGAATTCAATGGGTTCTAAATAAAGCATTTAGCACAATGGCTGACATCAGTGGGCACAGTGCCACAACTTACAAGGGCAGAAACCCATGTACCTAACACTCCACAGGCACCAGTGGCAGTGGGAACCTGATCTCACAGGCAAACTGCTGCAAGCTCAGCGTGGACCACCCTGAGATTAAAACTCCACGGGATCCCAGCCATAGGGAGCTCCCACACTTCTGCGGATTTTACCTCCAGGAGCTCAACCAGGTTCTCACAGCAAATATTGGAGAAAAATTATTTCCTGCTTCCGACAGTAGGAGTGGGAAAGGAACTATTCCGGAAAATGCCAGAGCATTCTGTTCTTCTCACTAAGGACTGCCCCCCAGGAGAAACTACAGATGTCCCCCACTTAAGATGGTTTGACTTAACAAACCATCTTAAGTTGGTTTTCTGGTTTCTTGGGGTTGTTTGTTTTTTGAGATGGAGTCTTGCTCTGTCACCCAGGCTGGAGTGCAGTGGCATGATCTTGGCTCACTGCAACCTCTGCCTCCAGGGTTCCAGAGATTCTCCTGCCTCAGCCTCCCAAGTAGCTGGGATTACAGGCACCCACCACCATGCCTGGCTACTTTTTGTGTTTTTAGTAGAGCCGGGACTTTACCATGTTGGTCAGGCTGGTCTCGAACTCTTGACCGCAGGTGATCCACCCTCCTCAGCCTCCCAAAGTGCTGGGATTACAGGTGTGAGCCACCATGACTGGCCCCACTTAACAATTTTCAAGCTGATGTGGGAGCATTCAGCAGAAACTGTACTTCCAGCACCTATACAACCATTCTGTTTTTCACTTTCTGTACAGTTTTCAATAAATTGCATGAGATATTCAACATTTTATTATAAAACAGGTTTTGTGTGAGATGATTTCCCAACTGTAGGAGAATACAAGTGTTCTGAGCAGGTTTAAGGCAGGCTAGGCTACGATGCAGTAGATTAGGTGTATTAAATGCATTCTCACCTCTCTGATGGATTTCTCGGGATATAACCTCGTTGTAAGTCAAGGCACATCTGTAGTTAACCAAAGCCTAACCTACTGGGGTTTGATCAGAGCCTAACCAAGCTAAGGGAAGAGAAACACCCAACTCCAATCCACTTAAGCCATCCTATCTCACCTAAGTGAGGGGAACTCAAAAGCACTTGTGAAGCTCACAGCCCAGGGGCCTAGGCTCACTCAAAACCTGAGACTTAATCATAGGGCTACAGCCCATTTGCCTTCCCACACACCCTGCCTCCTACCACATTCCCAATGGCCTATTTACCACAGTTCCTCATATCCCGTACATCACATCTGGCTATCAAGAAAAAATTACAAGGCATACTAATATGCAAAAATACAGTTTGAAGAAACAGAGCAAGTATCGGAGCCAGACTCAGATATGGCAGGAATGTTGGAATTATCAGACCAGAAACTTTAAACCACTATGTGCTAAGGAGACCAGGAATGTAAAACAATTATGATTAAGATGCTAAGGGGATGAGTGCAGTAGCTCACATCAGTAATCCCAGCATTTTGGGAGGCTGAGGTGGGTGGATCACTTGATATCAGGAGTTCAAGACCAGCCTGGCCAACATGGTGAAATCCCGTCTCTACTGGAAAAAAAAAAAAAGCAAAATTATCCGGGCATGGTGGCAGGTGCCTATAATCCTAGCTACTTGGGAGGCTGAGGCAGGAGAATCGCTTGAACCCAGGAGGCAGGGGTTGTGGCTCACACCATTGCACTACAGCCTGGGCAATAGAGCGAGACTCCGTCTCAAAAAAAAAGAAAAAAGATGCTAAGGACACTAATGGATCAAGTGGACAGCATTATGAACAGATGTCCATTTTCAGCAGAGAGATAGACATGCTAAGACTGAACCCAAATAAATGCTGTACTCTGCAAAATCATCCTTGAAAAGTGAAGGAGAAACAGATTTTCTCAAACAAAAACTGAGGGAATTTGTTGCCAGTAGACCTGTCTTGCAAGAAATGTTCAAAGCAGCTGTTTAAAGAGAAGGAAAACAATATAAGTCAGAAACTAGGAACTATGTAAAGAAAGAAATAGCACTGGAGGAGAAATAAGTGATGGTAAAATTAAAACATCTTCTTTTTTTTTTTTTTTTTGAGATGGACTTTTGCTCTTGTTGCTTAGGCTCACTGCTTAGGCTCTTGTTGCTCGGCTCACTGCAACCTCCCCGCCACCCAGGTTCAAGCGATTCTCCTGCCTCAGCCTCCTGAGTAGCTGGGACTACAAGTGCCCACCACCACGCCCAGCTAATTTTTTATATTTTTAGTAGAGACAGGGTTTTACCATGTTGGCCAGGCTGGTCTTGAAATCCTGACCTCAGGTGATCCACCCATCTCGGCCTCCCAGAGTGTTGGGATTACAGGCATGAGCCACCACATCTGACTGGTAAAATAAAAACTCTTATTTTTCTTTAAGATGGAGTTTCACTCTTGTTGCCCAAGGTGGAGTGCAATGGCATGATCTTGGCTCACTGCAACCTCCACCTCCCAGGTTCAAGCGATTCTCCTGCCTCAGCCTCCTGAGTAGCTGGGATTACAGGTGTGCATCACCACGCCCAGCTAATTTTTTGTATTTTTAGTAGAGACGGGGTTTCACCATGTTGGCCAGGCTGGTCTCGAACTCCTGACCTCAGGTGATCTGCCCACCTTGGCCTCAAAGGGCTGGGATTACAGGCGTGAGCCACCGCGACCAACCAAACTTTTAGTTTTCTTACTTTTAGTTGACCTAATAGATAATAGTTTGTCCAAAATAACAACAGCAATAACAGATTTGATCATGGATGCTTGTGTATATATATACACACTAATATAGATTTTTATGTAAGAAAAATTAACAACAGCAATGACACAAGGGACAGGAGGGAGGAATTAGGGTTTTTTGTTATTTTAGTGGACTCACACTAACTGTGAAACAGTATAATGTTGTTTGGAAGTGGACTTAGGTTAGTTCAGTAAGAAAATGAAATCATAGAAAATACTTAAAACAACAAAAGGCAGAAAAAGAGTGGAAGACAAAAATAGTAACAAAACACAAGAGCAACAAATAGAAAACAGCAACAAATGGGGTTAATATTAATCCAAGTGTATCTGTAACCACTCTGAACATCAATGGTCTAAATTCACCAATTAAAAGACAAAGATCATCAGAACAGATAAAACAAAACCCAACTATATGTTGTCTACATGAACCCCACTTTTTATCAGCTTTCATTTTAGATTTGGGGGGTACATATGCAGGTTTGTTATAAGAGGATATTGCATGCTGCTGAGGTTGAGTATGATTGAACCTGTCACTCAGATAGTGAGCACAGGACCCAACAGGTGGTTTTTGAACCCTGGTCCTCCTCCCTCTCTCTCCCCTTTTGTAGTCCCAAGTGTTTATTGTTCTCATCTTCATGTCCATGTGTACCCAGAATTTAGCTCCCACTTATAAATGAAAACACGCAGTATTTTGTTTTCTGTTTCTCTGTTAATATGCTTAGGATAGTGGCTTCCAGCTGCATCCATGTTGCTGCAAAGGGCATGATTTTGTTTATTTTTCATGGCTGCGTAGTATTCCATGGGGTATATATACCACATTTTCTTTATCCAGTCCAGTGTTGATGGGCACCTAGGTAGATTCCACGTCTTTGCTTTTGTGAAATGCTGCAATGAACATACAGTTGTATGTGTCTTTTGGGTAGAACAATTTATTTTCCTTTGGAAATCCACTTGAAATATAGAGATATATCTGATTAAAAGTAAATGGATAGAGAAAGCTATACCATGTTAATACTAATCAAAAGGAAGCAGGAGTAGTTTTATTAATTTCAGACAGAGCAGACTTTAGAGCAAGGAAAGTTATTAGGGATGAAAAGGGGTATTATATAATAATAAAGAAATAAATTCTTCAGGAAGATAAAATAATTCTTAATATGTATATGCCTAACAGCAGAATATTAAAATATGTGAGGCAAAACCTGATAGAGCCATAGAAAAAAATAGAGAAATTCACTATAATAGTTGGAGACTTCAACACCTCTCTTTCAGAAACTGACAGATCCAGCAGGCAGAAAATCACCTAGAACACAGCTGAACTCAACACTACCACCAATTAACTGGATATAATGGACAGCTATGGACTACTCCATCTAACAAGAGCACTCCATTCATTCTTCTAAAGCTTACATGGAATATTCACCAAGATAGACCATATTCTGGGCCATAAAACACACCTTAATAAATTTAAAATAACAGAAATCATACAATGTCTGTTCTTAAGCCACAATGGGATTACACTGGAAATTGATGACAGAAATATAGAAAAACCCAAAATACTTGGGGATTAAACAACACACTGCTAAATAACACATGAGTCAAAGCAGAAATTTCAATATTTCCAGGAGTAATTCAAAATTTCAAGGAACAAATTGAAAAATATTTCAAATTAAATAAAATGAAAATATAACATCAGAATTTATAGAATGCAGTGAAAGCAGCACTTAGAGGGAAATTCATAGCATTGAATGCCTATATTACAAAAGAAGAAAGCTCCATGATCAGTCATCCAAGCATCCACACTAGAAAACTGAAACAAGAAGAGTAAATTTCAAAATCCTAAATAAGCAGAGGAAAGCAAGTAATAACAATTAGAGCAGAAATCAATGAAATCAGAATAGCAATAGAGAACATAAAATTAAAGTTGTTTTTTAAAAAAGATCGATGACATTGTTAATCCACTAAGCTAACTAAGAAGGAGAACACAAATTACTAATATCAGAAATTAAAGAAGTATCATCACTACAGATTCCATGGACATTTCAAGGATAACCGAGGAATAGTATGGACAACTCTGTGTCCACAAATGTGATAACCTAGATGAAATGAACCAATTCCTTGAAAGACACAATCTGCCAAAATTGATACGGAAGAAATAGACAATATGAATAGATCTATATCTATGAAAAATTCAGTCAATAACTAACAACCAATATAAAAGGCACAAGGCCCAGATGGGCTCACTCTTGAATCCTCCCAAATATTTACAGAAGAAAGTATATGAATTCTCTACAATCTCTTTCAGAAGATAGAAGCAGAAGGAGTACTTCCTAACTCATTCTATGAGGCCAGCACTACCCTAATACAAACAAAAAACAAAGATATTACAAAAAAAAAGAAAACTACAGAATATATTTCATGAACATAGTTGTAAAAATCCTCAACAAAATACTAGCAAATTAAATCCAACTAGGTATAAAAAGATTTATACACAACCAAGTGTGATATATCCTGGCATTGCAAGGCTGGTTCAACATTAAAAAGAATCAAATACCACATCAACAAGCTAAATAATTAAAATCACATAATAATATCGTTAGATGCAGAAAAAGCAGTTGACAAAGTCTAGCACCCATCCTTAATAAAAACTCTCAGTAAACTAGGAATAGAGAACTTCCTCGGCTTGATAAAGAATATCAACAAAAACCTACAGCTAACATTATACTTAATGATGAGAAACTTGAAGTATTCCCACTAAGATCAGGAACAAGACAAGGATGTCACCTGTCACCACTCATTTCAACACTGTGCTGGAAGTCCGCGAATGCAATAAGATGAGGAAATAAAAGGTATACAGACCAGGAAAGAAAAAATAAAATTGTCCTTTTCTACAGACGAAATGATTATCTATCTAGAAAATCTGAGATAATTTAAATCAACTTTTGGAACTAACAAGGTTATTGGAAAGTTGTAGAACACAAGGTTAATATATAAAAGTCAGGTGGATCACGAGGTCAGGAGTTTAAGACCAGCCTGACCAACATGGTGAAACCCCGTCTCTACTAAAAATACAAAAATTATCCAGGCAAGGTGGCGCATGCCTGTAATTCCAGCTACTCACGAGGCTGAGGCAGGAGAATTGCTTGAACCTGGGAGGTGGAGGTTGCAGTGAGCCCAGATCGTGCCACTGCACTACAGTCTGGGTGACAGAGTGAGACTCCGTCTCAAAACAAACAAACAAAAACAAGTCAATTGCTTTCCTATGTACCAGCAATAAGCAAGTGGAATTTGAAATTAAAGATTCATTATCATTTACATTAGCACCCTCAAAAATGAAATGTCTAGGTAGAAATCTAACAAAATACATAAGATATCCCTGAAGTAAACTATGAAACTCTGATGAATGGAATCAAAGAAGCACTAATTAAATGGAAGGTATTTCGTGTTTATGGATAGGAGGACTCAATATCTGTCAAGGTGTCAGTTCTTTCTAACTTGGTCTATAGATTCAATCCAATCCCAACCAAAATCCCAGCAAGTGATTTTGTGGATATCAACAAACTGATTCTAGGCCACATGCAGTGGCTCTCACTTGTAATCACAGCACTTTGGGAAGCTGAGGCAGGAGGATCACTTGAGCTCAGGAGTTTGAGACCAGCCTGGGCAACATAGTGAGATCTCATCTCTATAAAAAATTTAAAAATGAGCTGAGTGTGGTGGCACCTGCCTGTAGTCCCAGCTACTGAGGAGGCTGAGGCAGGGGGGTCACTTGAGGCCAAGAGATTGAGGCTACAGTGAGCCATGATCACGCCACTGCACTCCAGCCTAGGTGACAGACCAAGACTCCATTTCAAAAAAAAAAGGAAGAAAAAGAAAGAAAGAAAGCCATGAAAAATGGTTGACTCCTTTCATTCTCTTATATACCAGTTTTCAAAATAATGTGTAAGTAGAAACGAGTATTTCTGTGGCCCTGTATTCTTACTGACACTCAGAAAAGTCTCTTCTTGGAAGGGGAAGCCTCTTTGGTTTGGTTCCTGAGTGCTTCTGATGTGGCGTCAGCATCTTCGATACATCCTTGCTTTTCGGTATGACAGGAGAGTCTGAGCTCATTCTAAACACATTCCAACCCAAACTTGGAACCAATGCTGCTTCCTATTGTTGGGATATGGTTTTAGATATTTAGACACCCCAATCTGAGTTCTGGGGGTATTCATTGCTACTGAGTTAATCATGGTTTCTAAGCCTCTCTATTGGACAAAATCATGAAAAGTTTTTTAAGATAAAATGCATGATGACTTCCTAATAAAACTTCCTATTTGGGTTCAGGCCCTACAGGGTTTTTATTTAACTAATTAGTTGCACATCTGTCCTTCCTTCCATGCCAAATCATACAGTTCTCAATAATGCCAACAAATGAACTCATTTGCTTTATTTCACAATATATACAACATTGTTTCAGAATGAAAATGCCTAACACTATCACACACAATAGTATTATTGGATACAGTGTTTTTTAAAAATTTTACAGTTTCCTCAAAATGCAGCCCAGTTAGGAATGTAGTAACAAATTACTGTTTTAAAATCCCTTGAAATAATATCCCTTGAAATGGTTCATTCCTAGGTGGTTATGTGGCCAACTGGATAATCAGTTCTTTTGTTTCATTTTGCTTTTGACATTTAGGGATCATTCTTTAAATTCTAACTCTTGTTCTTACTTCTATAAAACATATACATGATTCTGAAGTCAAATATACAAAAACCAGGGGAACTGAGTAGACCGACCTTCACATCTGTAGGTCCTGGGATAAAGTCACAGACGACCATTCCCTGCGTGTACATGTATTCAAAAGTTACTAAATGAACCAACAGGTTCTTTTTTTTTTTTTGGAGACAGGGTCTTGCTGTGTCGCCCAGGCCGGAGTGCAATGGTACAATCTTGGCTCACTGCAACCTCCATCTCCCAGGTTCAGGCGATTCTTGTGCCTCCAGCCTCCAGAGTAGCTGGGACCACAGGCATGTGCCACCACTTACAGCTAATTCTTATATTTTTAGTAGAGACGGGGTTTCACCATGTTGGTCAGGCTGGTCTCAAACTCCTGACCTCAAGTGTATCCACCTGCCTCAGCCTCCCAAAGTGCTGGGATTACAGGCATAAGCAACAACGCCTGGCCCCAACAGGTTCTTGACTAGAAAATGTCCTGTCCTCCTATTTACATGAACACTTCACATCAGCATGGAAGACCAGTTTCCAGTTTCGAATTCTTGGGTCTTTAGAATCCCACGCTGGAACATGAGGGCATGGAGAGCACCGGTCTTCCTCTCCCTCTTCTCTTCCCATTCCTCACGCCTCCCACACCCCCCGGTGCCTCGCACACACCTGTGTGGACGTGTCAGCCCTCGGGTCTGAGGCCATGCCCACCTAGCGTGCCCTTCACCCTCAGGAGGAAGGACCCACCATGAGTCCTGCCTGGTCCTAGCCCTGGACTTGGGCCTTCTGGGCAGGGAATGCCGGAGTCCGTGTTCTAGAAGGGAAGGCATCACCTCCCTATCCCCCGGCCCCGTGGATCCCTCATCCCAGAGGAAAGATGGTGCCGGAGGCAGGCCAGGACAGGCGCTGCGCTTACCCAGGCCCAAGGGTGCCCCAGCAGAGAAGAGATCTAGCTTCTCTCATGTCCCCTCCATAAGCACAATTTTAGGGCTCCATTCCATTTCATAAATACAAGCAAACACACACACACAGAGACTTTGTATTCTGTGGTCGGGGATGGGAAGGAGGGAACAGAAAACATGACCACATAGCCAACCTCGCTAGGGCTGAGCAGGTATCAAACAGACCCAACAGCCACAATGAGCCCGGCCGGCGGGAAGTGAGCACGGGAGGGCAGTTTCCTATCACCTTGAGGTGATTCTGTCAAAGGCAGCAAATGGGACTTAATTTACGCTAACCAGTGGGAAAATACCGTCTTCCTGATGCACCAAAATAAGCCAGATTGCCTAGGAGAGAAACAGACGCAATTCCGGTTCCTGAAAGAACATTCTAGAACCCTGAACGGACAGGCTGGCAAGACCAACTTGTCTTTCCCTGGAAAAGATCGGGTCATGCTCATGCCCCAGCCCTTCTAGAAGGAGGGAAGAGCCACCCCTACCACATCCGAGGCAGCGCTGTGTGCAGCCCACAGCCATGTCTACAGACAGCATCCTCGGCTCCTTGATGTTTCACGTTGATCTCGCCCCATTGTCTCCACTTTTGGAATTTGCTTTATTTGCTTCAGCTCCATTTGCCACCAGCTCTTATCTGGGGGAGGAGTGGTGCTTCACGGCCCTGCAAATTGCCAGCTCTCTGCTGAAACGACGCGCCCTCGGCTGTCAGGGAGAGAAGCTTCAGCTCTTCCTGCTGAATGATGATGAAGGAGCAAATCAAAGTCTCGGTCAAGTGAGGAGGATGGAATCAGAAAAACAAAAATCAGAATTCTGGGCGAGCCAGGCTGAGCCACACAAATCAGCTGATGTGTCTATCACTAAAGAAACACTCCATTTGTCAAGGACATCCTAGAGGAAATCCCAGTTCCCTCTGGACGTCATGATGCATGCGGTGGCCACTAGGTGGCCTGCAGTGTCTAAGGGACAGCCCCTCTCCAGCTTCCAAAGCTGGGAAAATTGGAAAACTTAGGAGCCAGCTAATAGTTCTTTTAAAATATATATATATATATAAATAAATACATATATTATTTGAAACTTACCAAAGGTTTTATTTATGAGACTATAGTGTCAACTTACTAAAAACTCCACCTCTTGTAAATTGCTACCTAACTTCATCTGGGGTGGCAAAATATTTCTGAATTATTTGCAGTTTTGGAAATGGCAGGAACAATATTCACCCTGTATTAGGTCTTCTCTCCATCAGCCTTACATGAAAGAGGCCTCCCTAACCAATAATTAACAGAGAAAAGAAAAAGCCCCTCCATAATGGGCTCTTATCCCTCACTCCTTTGTTTCTTTTCATTTGTATAATTAAAAAAAAAAAAAAAAAAAACTACCTAGAAGCAGAGCAGCCAGGCCTCCCCTGCCCTCCATCCAATCAGGAATAAAGTTCACCTCAGTTACCATGGGCAACCACCACTTGTCCCTCTGCTCTCCAAGGCCTTCCTAAAAACAAACACTTCACTGGTATTGAAAAGACACTCTTTGTTAAGCAGGACTCCCCTCCTCAAGCCTTCAACTTCATCCTGAAACCTCAGGCCCACCTGCTTTCTTTCCTTTCCAAGTACACACACATTTTGAAGGGAACAGCTGGTGGAGATACGGTATTCAGCAGTTTTCTCTACACTGGCAAGCCAAGGTCAGACCACAGGGTTGCTCAGCTGGGATGCTAATAATGTCACTGGCAGAAGCAATTTTGTTTACACAGGACAGCCGATGAAAAGACCCTGTTTGCTCTCAAGATGATATCATAAACGCATCTCTGTCTAAAATATAGGCATACATTGGAGACACTGAGGATTTCGTCGCACACTGTCACAATAATGTGGATATTGCAATAAAACCAATCACACAAATGTTTTGGTTTCCCAATGCATATAGAAATTACGTTAACACTGTTTTGTAGTCTCTTCAGTGTGCAGTAGCATTATGCATAAAAATGTTCATGCAGTAATTCAAAATGACTTTATTGCTAAAAAAAAACAAAAACAAAAACAAAAAAAGCCTGACACAGAGCAAGCACATGCGGTTGGGAAAATGGTGCTGACAGACTTGCTCAACACAAGGTTGCCACGAACCTTCAATTTGTAAAAAAAAACCAAAAACAAAAAACCAAAATATCTGCAAAGTACAATAAAAGCAGAGCACAGTAAAGTGAAATGCATCTGTATCCTACACGAAGACGTGAGTCTCTGTATTACTCTGTTCTCACACTAATAAGGACATACTTGAGACTGGGTAACTATAAAAGAAGGAGGTTTAACTAACTCATGATTCCACATGGCTGAGGATTGGATTCCACATGATTCCACACGGCCTCACAATCACGGTGGAAGGCAACGAGGAGCAAGGCACATCTTACATGGCAGCAGGCAACAGAAAGCGTGGGCAGGGAAACTGCCCTCTATAAAACCATCAGATCACATGGGACTTACTCACTATCACAAGAACAGCACAGAAAAGACCCGTCCCCACGATTCAATTACCTCTCACTGGGTCCCTCCCACAGCATCTGGGAATTATCTGAGCTACAATTCAAGATGAGATTTGGGTGGGGACACAGCCAAACCATATTAGTTTCAAAGATAAGTTCAGGCAAGCCACCTGCTAACTGCCCACATGACATCCATCTGTCCTTCTCCCCATTACGTCCAGTGGCCACACACCCAGTGCCAGATAATGAATCATGACAATCCTCTTCCTTGCTGTCCCAACTTCTCTTGCAACTAGAAGTGGCCATATAACCCACTTCCGGCCATGAAACCAAATGGAAGTTGGTTGAGGACACTCCTGGGAAAACATTTGCTTTCCTTATTAAAGGGATAGACATAGCTGGTTCTACTTCCACCTCCCTTCTTTCTACCTTCAACCCAGATGTGATGTCTGGAGCTGTAGCACCTATTTTGCCACCATGAAGCAAATAAAGCCCTTGGATAAGTGTCTTAGTCTGTTCAGGCTGCCAAACAAAATACCATAAACTAGGTGGTTTATAAACAACATAAATTTATGTCTCACAGTCTGGAGGCCAGGAGTCCAAGGTCAAGGCATCAACAGATCTGGTGTCTGGGGAGGGCCCATTCTTGATTCATAGATGCCATCTTCTCACTGTGTCCTCACACAACAGAAGGGGAGAGGGAGCTCCCTGCAGTCTTTTTTATTCCCTTAAGATGGCATCTCCCTCTGTTGTCCACGCTGGAGTGCAGTGATGCGATCTTGGCTCACCACAACCTCTGCCTCCCAGGTTCAAGCGATTCTCCTGCCTCAGCCTCCCGAGTAGCTGGGATTACAGGCACCTGCCACCACGCCCAGCCAATTTTTGTATTTTTATTGGAGACAGGGTTTCACCATGATGGCCAGGCTGATCTCAATCTCCTGACCACAGGTGATCCACCCGCCTCGGCCTCCCAAAGTGCTGGGATTACAGGCTTGAGCCACCACGCCCAGCCTCTAT
>NC_045442.1:119961448-120031505 GCF_002776525.5 Piliocolobus tephrosceles | reverse complement strand
GGCTTGAGCCACCGCGCCCAGCCTCTATGGTCTTTTTTTTTTTTTTTTTTTTTTAATAAGAGCACTAATCACACACAAGAGAATTCTGCGCTCATGACCTCATCACCTCCCAAAGCCCCCACCTCCTCACCCCATCACATTGGAGCTAAGGTTTTAACATATGAATTTAGGGGAACACAAACATTTGGTATAGAGCAGTTTGCACTGCAGACTAAAGGAACCAGTGAGAGGTAACAAATGTCTACCTTGAACATCTGGTTCTATGAGAAATATAAACCTGTATGTGTTCCAGCCATTTAAGTGGGCTGTGGCTTGAGTCTCAATCTAATTCTCAATGAGCACCATGCTGGCACACCTTTCATCAACTCTGTGTCTCCGACGCGGAGTAGAAGTAGAATCTGCACCCACCTGCACACTCCACCATCTCTCCTTTGTAGGACAAACACAAAAACCCAAACTGGGTAGATGGTGACATTTTCCAACTGGACCCAGGGATTGCCGTAACTGACCAGTTAAATGGGCGATGACTGACCCAACAAGAGCCACTGAGCATCATGGAACAGAAGGTGGTGAAGGGCCAGCCCCTTCCAGAGCCAGGACACCTGCATTTGGGAGGGAGCAACCCTCCCAGCAGCCAGAAATGCAGCCCAACCAGTCATCTTCATCAGGAGCTGGAAGGACTTTACTGGCCTGTGGAACTGCGGAACTGAAGAAAGGGTCAGGCTGAACGATGGGGTACTGAGGGCTTTCCATTTCTTTCTTTTTTTTTTTTTTTTTTTTAAGACAAAGTCTGACTGTTGCCCAGGCTGGAGTGTAGTGGCCAGATCTCAGCTCACTGCAAGCTCCACCTCCCGGGTTCATGCCATTCTCCTGCCTCAGCCTCCCAAGTAGCTGGGACTACAGGCGCCCGCCACCTCGTCCGGCTAGTTTTTTGTATTTTTTAGTAGAGATGGGGTTTCACCGTGTTAGCCAAGATGGTCTCGATGTCCTGACCTTGTGATCCACCCGTCTTGGCCTCCCAAAGTGCTGGGATTACAGGCTTGAGCCACCGCGCCCGGCCAGGGCTTTCCATTTCTTACAGCTCCAGGTCTCTGATGGTTCCACTGCACTGGATCCGTCTAGACAGATGGGGTGACAAGCTCTCAGCCCTAGACCTGAATGCTTCTCACTCATAACCCCAGCAGAAAGATGCAGCCCAATTGTGTCTTCATAACCTGTGGTCTAAATAATCAGCTCAATTCAACCACACCCAATATGCAACAAGGGAGAGGGAGATTGGGGACTATAATTTCTTCGAAGAGTTAATGTCTGAAAAGGAGAGAGAGTAAATTTGGACCTTTATTTTTTTGTAATAAAGGGAGGAACAAACATCTCTCAAGGTCCAGGCAGAAGGTCCATGGTTTTTTTGGTTTTGTTTTGTTTTGTTTTTTGAAACAGAGTCATGCTCTATCACCCAGGCTGGAGTACAGTAGTGTAGTCTTGACTCACTGCAACTTCCACCTCTCAGGTTCAAAGCAATTCTCCTGTCTCAGTCCCCTGAGTAGCTGGGACTACAGGCACGCACCACCACGCATGGCTAATTTTTATATTTCTAGTAAAGACAGGGTCTCGCCATGTTGGCCAGGCTGGTCTCAAACTCCTGGCCTCAAGTGATCCACCTGCCTCAGCCTCCCAAAGTGCTGGGATTATAGATGTAAGCCACTGTGCCCAGCCTGCCATGGTTAATTTGAATCAGGAAAATTTAATGTAAAGAACCATTAACTAAAACAGTAGGAGGTAGGTAACTAACTACTGGAGGGGGTGAATGAGGACTTCCCGGGATCTGTAGGCAGCAGGTGCTACCTCTGGGCTGAGGGAGAACTGACAGGAAAGGAGCTAAGGAAGAGAAGGTGGACCCCATTCCCATCTCAAGGCTGATTCAGAGCTCTTCAAAGAGATCCAGGGAAG
This sequence comes from Piliocolobus tephrosceles, assembly GCF_002776525.5. NCBI lineage: Eukaryota > Metazoa > Chordata > Mammalia > Primates > Cercopithecidae > Piliocolobus > Piliocolobus tephrosceles. The sequence continues at coordinate 120,029,558 of NC_045442.1, read as the reverse complement.
AGACCAAAGCCAATGAGGAACTTGAAGAAGTTTGTTAGAGGGCACGGCTGGTCTCAGTTCTCATCCTGAAAAAACAGCTATAGACATGCAGCTGAACCATAGCTGGTTCTGCTCCCACCTCCCTTCTTTCTGTCTTCAACCCAGATGTGACATCTGGAACTATAGCATCTATTTTGCCCCCATAAAGCAAAGAAAGCACTTGGATTTGAGAATCCAAGAATGTTGGACCAGAACCCAAAAGGGAAGTGCCTTCTGCAGTTATTGCCTTGTGGAGTCACCTATTGCCTTCCACAGACAAAGCTGGCAAAGAAGAAATGTTTACAGGGTCCAGCTCCAAGGTCACAGGCAGAGCCGTGAAGAATGGACGTGCAGCTGGGAGATGACAAATCAATCACAGGCTTAGGGAATTTCATTTGTTTCATTCTCTGATGAAACAAAAATGGGAGGGGTGATGTTTTTCTGGTACTATATTTGGGTGATGTTGTCCAATGGTCACTGTGTCACTCTCTGGTAAGCCAGTGGACAAGGGAGCTTGGGGACATGAATTTTGGCCTAAAGTATGTTCTTGGCTTTAACGAATGCCCTATTCTGATCTATGAGGGGTACAAGAGCTGAATGAATGTCCATGTCCATAATCTTGCAAGGATATAAGGGACTGGCAGAGTAACAAGCAGGAGGAAGGGCTGTTGCTCTCCACCCACCATTCCAGGAGGAACGGAGGATAAGGAATTTCCACAAAGTCTCATGCAGCATGAGAACGAGCTGCATTTGCTGATGGGTGAGTCACCGTTCATTTGGAGGAAACGCAGGGGCAATATGTTTCAGTCTCTGGTGAAACAGGGTTGATAGCTGAGCCCGGCCACTGTGATCTTTTCTCCTTCCTGTCAATGTACCTCAGTGTGGTTGGCCTTGGTCTTCAGCACCGGGCAGCAGGTCAGAGGGTGGGAGGATCCTGTTCCAGGGCTGTGGCTGCAGGGGAGAGAGGGAAGCTGCTGTAGGACCCACCCAGTTCCAGGAGATAAACCTGCACAGTGGTGTCATGCACTGGCCCAACTAATGTGAAAGTGGCACCTGGTTTCCCATCTGCTCCTGCTTCTCACGCTCGTGGCTCCCTGGAAACTTGACAGGCGGGACTGGGCCAAGACAGGGCTGCCCATTCCCAAGCTCCCTCCACCTGATCATCTTGATGACAGTCACCCTGTGCTACAGAATGAATGTCTGTGTCCCCCTGAAATTCACATGCTGATGCCTAGGACCCAAGGTGATGGAGTCACCTTTGGGCGTGATGAGTCAGGAGAGGAGAGCCCTTGGGGATGGGATCAGTGCATTAAAAGGGGCTAAAGAGACCAGCATCCCCCGCTTCCACCACGTGACCACACAGCAAGACAATGGCCGTTTGTGAGGAGGAGGCCCTCACCAGCCCCCAACCACGCTGGCACGCTAGTCTCGGACTTCCAGCCTCCAGAACTGTGAGAAATACATTTTTGTTGTTTATAATCCCCCCAGTCTATGGTTCTGTGTTCTAGAGGTCCAAATGGACTAAGACACCCTGATTCCCACCACAGGCATTCAGCAGGCCTGCTGCCAACAGAGTCAGTCTGGAGTCTGACAGTCCGACCAGGCCAGGCCAAGGAGGACTTGCATCATCACATGAAGGATGTAGACATCGGCCTCCATGCCGCAGTCATGAAGGACTGGAAAGGATTCCTTTCCAATCATGGAGTTCTCAGAGAGGCACTGGAGCTGCTGGCTTCAGTATGACAAATCACAAGAACATAGCACCAGCCCAGCACTGAGGGCAGCACAGAGGGGGTCCCGGGGAGGTTGTGCACAGATGCACAAAGCCACGAATGTCCAGGAGAGCTGGTGGCACTGGAACGCACACACCCGGGCTGTGCCAGAGCTCTACCGTGGAAGACGGCGATCTCACCCTTCATTCATCATCCAGGCAGAAGGCAAGCGGATCACTTCCCCAAGCAGCACTTCTCTCCAACAAGCAGTGGTCATAAAAGCAGAGGCTCCAAAACTTTAAGAGGCCATAAACCCTTTGGCAACGACACACGGCTCCGAGAAGACACGCATGACTAAATAAAACCCAAACCCTGCCCCTGAGACATCACTACATCCAGAAGGACCCAGAGCAACAGATGCAGAGAAAAGCAACATGGACCACCGCGGCCTGACAGCAGGTCCCACGGGCTCACCAGGTACCCGATTTCCAGAAGCCCTGAGCAAAGTCAGCAGCTCCCAGGAAGCTTGTATGCAGCCACAAAATTGAAGCCATTGGTTGCTAAACCAGATAGCAACTTCACTGAAGGGCTTGCAGGCCAGCGGACACTCCTCTGAAGAGGAAAAGGACAAGCAGCCGTGACTGGGGACAGAGACATACCAGGCCCTCCATACCAAGCTCACATTCAGCCACAGGACAAAGTGCTTCGAGGCAAAAAGGATCATTTGTCCAGGCTGTGTGTTCAGTGATGCTCGCGGGGAGGCTTTACCCTGGGAAAGTCTGGTTTTGAAAGCTGATTTCTCTATCGAGAGCCGGCTAAAAAGACCCCACAGTTCCTGCAGCCTGCTTGTAACTGAGGTTCTGTCCTCGATTTAAAACCTTTCTTTTCCCAATGGACCTTTAGACAGGAACAGTAAAGAATTGCAATAAGGCCCTTGATGTGGGGCAGAATTAATCTGACTCACTTCTCCTGCTGAACCTGATATTTCGCTGGAGACACAGACTCTCCCACCAGCCTCCTTTCCCAGGGCTGCCCATCGAGGCTGTGGCTCAGTGAAACTTCAGGGAGCATTTGCAATAGAATTAGAGTTGAATTTGCATTTGAGGGTGGTTTTCTTTTTTCACTTGCAAGGACTCCTTTCCAATTAAGTGCCCAAACACGCATTTCATCAGGACCTGGAGGAGGCTGAGCAGACAGAGGCATGATGGAAGCCACTGGCAGGAGGCAGAGCTTGGCAAATGGGAACTTCTGCTTCAATTTCAGCAGCAGTTGGGCGAGGGAGAGACGTAACAACACTAAGGCAGGATGAGAAATGAGCCATGCAGGGTCGTTCCAGGTTTCCTGAGCACTTACTATGTGCTGGTGCCACACCAGCTGGGCGCTGGGTGAGGGAGGCGGACGCTATTCAGGAGCAAAGGAAAAGACAACTGAGGAAGCCTTTGGAACTATGAGCTGTTATCCTCAGAAGAGCCCAGCTGGGGATAAGCCTAATCCTTCACCTCCAGGGTAAAGAAACTGAGACACAGAGACAATAAATCAAATGTAGCCAGCTGGGCACAGTGGCTTATGCCTGTAATCCCAGCGCTTTGGGAGGCCAAGTCAAGAGGATCGTTTGAGCCCAGGAATTCCAGACTAGCCTGGGCAACATAGTGAGATCCCATCTCTACAAAAAATTAAAATTAAAAATTAGCCAGGTGTGATGGTGTATGCCTGTAGTCCCAGCTGCTTGGGAAGCCAAGTGGGGAGCATTGCTTGAACCCAGGAATTCAAGGCTGCAGGGAGCCATGATCACACCACTGCACTCCAGCCTGGGTGACAGAACGAGATTCCAACTCTATAAAAACTAACGTAATAAAACTGGGCATGGTGGTGCACACCTGTAATCTCGCTACTCGGGAGGCTGAGACAGGAGGATTGCTTAAGCTCAAGAGGTCGAAGCTGCAGTGATCACGCCACTGCACTCCAGCCTGGACAACAAACTGAGACCCCCGTCCCTAAAAAATAATAAATAAATCCAAGCAGCATTTTCAAAAAATGATAACGTCTTGTGACTGGTCCTAAATCACAGGAATATTGTGTCAGGAAGCCTCTGGTTTTATCTGGGTTCAAATTCGCCATAGGGACAAAGCAAGCCACATGGCCTGAGGACTGCCTGATAGCAGACTGCGGGGGAGGGAGTCGGCTTGCATCGCTGTCTGGTTGGGGAGGCATAGAAGTTTGGGGCTCCTGCAATATCTTTTTTTTTTTTTTTTTTTTTGAGACAGAGTCTCGCTCTGTAGTCCAGGCTGGAGTGCAGTGGCGCGATCTCAGCTCACTGCAACCTCCAACTCCCAGGTCCCAGTTCAAGCAATTCTCCTGCCTCAGCCTCTCAAGTAGCTGGGATTACAGGCACGCGCCACCATGCTCAGCTAATTTTTGTATTTTTAGTAGAGACAGGGTTTCACTATGTTGGTCAGGCTGGTCTTGAACAACTGTCCTCACGATCCACCGGCTTTGGCCTCCCAAAGTGCTGGTACTACAGGCGTGAGCCACCATGCCAGGCCTGCAATATCTTTTTCTACGTCAAGCTAACAGAGACAAGCTATCCAATTTTTTTCTCACACCCATCAACTCTACTTTTTCCCAAATAAAAACTTTTCTTCCTAAATAAGGACACTTACATTTTTGGACATCTTTGGTTTGTTGAACAGAGCACCCCTCGTGGGAGGCCAGGCACAGTGGGGCGCACCTGTCATCCCAGCACTTTGGGAGGCTGAGGCGGGAGGATCGCTTGAGCCAAGGAATTCAAGACCAGCCTGGGCAACATAGTGAGACCTCATCTCTAAAACAAATACAAAAATTAGCTGGACATGGTGGTGGTGCACACCTGTAGTCTCAGCCACTTGAGAGGTTGAAGTGGGAGGATCACTTGAGCCCAGGAGTTTGAGGCTGCAGTGAGCCATGGTCGCCACTGCACTGCAGACTGGAAGACAGAGCAAGACGGTGTCCCTAAAAAATTAAAGTTTAAATTTTTAAAAAGCCCTCATAGGTTTACTGGCTGCACACCAGCAGGCTGCCACGTTTTCTTCCATGGGGGCAGCAACAGACAGTGCAAATGAGCAACCACCACCTCACTGGCCCTCTCTGGACACCAGTCTTCTCGGAGACAGGAGAGATGGGGCCAGGGTGCAGGGGTTACTCCCTTCTGCAGACAGGAAGGGGCAGGAAGCTGGTTTCCAGCAGAGCCATGAGGGGCCTGAGCCAGCCCCCTCTAACTGCCACACACAGAGGTGGCTCAGGCCATGGGGCTCCAAGGACCATAGTAATGGAGCGGAAAGGGCTGAGGTGGCCGTGGTGGCAGCAGCTGTGGCCTCTGGGATGTCACAGGCTTCTCCCAAGCACCTGGACTCAGGTTGAGATGGGGACAGAGTCCCCTCAGAGCTCCTGGTCGTTCACACTCATCAGACAGAATGCCCCTGGTGTTTGCACGAATTTGTTGGGAATGCACACAATGTACTCTTAAATTCCTGACCCACAGAGACTGTGCACTGCTTCAGGCCACTAAGTTTGGGGATAATCTGTCACATGGCCATAGATAACTATTACAGTGTCTAAATGAGCATATCAAATATTCTGTGCAATTAATTACTGGTAGAAACAGTAAGACGGTTCCAAGAGCACTTAAGGAACTTGATATTTTTAGGTAAGTGAATCAAGGACAGTCAGAACGTGAGTGCTACATTAATACCAAATAACCCAAACTGGCTGATGTCCTGCAGAGTAATAAACCACAACCTTTGGGGTTATCTTTTCTACCAGACAGAAATTCTTTTCATCTCTATTGCTCAAACATCTAGAGTTCACCAAAAACTTCTGGGACCTTAAATTAGTAGGAAGCAGGGAGTGGAATAATGTATGGCTGTGGGGGCCTGTCCTGGATGATGTCCTATGACCCCTGAAATGTTCAGCGGCATCCCTACTGACTTCCCACCAGTGGTCAGCAGCATCCCTGCCCCAGCCATGATCATCAAAAATGTCTTCTGATATTGCAAACATCCCTTGGGGGACCCAGGGTTGCAAACCATTGCCTGAGATAATTAAATAAACCTCAGGCAGACCTACTGAACAATGCCCATTTTGACACTGAAATTATTGCAGGACTTTCTTCTCAGTTCAGCTAAAAACCAGGCTCTTGGCACACGACCAGGAAAGATTAGGCTTGTGGACACATAGAAGGGTGGGGAAAAAATGGAATGTATTGCGTAAAAAAGGAAAAAGAGAAAAAATTTCTGCAGGGCAAGAGAGACAAGCTCCCACCCCACCACACAGGGACTCAAGAGGCTGAGACTCTCTCCTCTACAAACGGCGTGAACTTATGTGGCTCCACTCCATTCTTCCAGTGCTCGGGCCGGTTGGAGATTCTCTGGACTGGCAGTCCAGTTTTTCAGCCTTTGGGCTGTTTTAGGCTTGAAGGCAGGGCTTCACGAGGAGCGGGGGCAGTGGGAAGGGGCCTTGGCTGCCTCTTGTCTCTATCAAAATGACACACCATCAAAGGAGTGAAGGATGTACCATCCCAAAATATGCAGATTGGCACCTTGATTATTTGAGTCGAGCCCACTGGAGAAACTGTCATTTCAGAAAGGGTGAGCTGACCTGTCTCTCCCTACATGCAGTAAGCCATGAAGATTCCTCCAGGAAGAGTACCCTTGCCAGAGCAGGGCAAGAAAACAGCCCTTATCACCATAGCCTGGGCACTGGGGGCTGAATAAGGAAGATGAATAAATATACTTCCCATGGTAACCCTTATCTTCCACTAGTTTTACACCATCTCCCGTAGATCTCCTAGTGACTCCCCTGGAAATGTACTTCCCTGAGCCAGATCCTGTTTGTCCTAGTGAAATGGCCTGGGGTCACACCCGAAGTTCTTGGTCTCACAGCTGAGGAAATCAAGGACGCAGACACACCAAGGGTGAGGCCAGAGCAGAAGCAGTTTGATAGGCGAAAAAGAGAACAGCGCTCTGCTGCAGAGAGGGGTCCCAGACAAGGGTTGCCGTTCAGCAGTGAAATGCAAGGGTTTTTATAAGCGAGCTAGTGGGGAGGCGGTATCTTATCAACATAGGGTGCAAAAAACCGGTTAGGAACAGGTGTGCTGGCTGCATAGAGCACAAATCTCTGGGAGGCCCCACCCCAACCTTTTATCATGCAGGCGGGTCCTTTGCCTGAGCGACTCCACGTTGCTTTCCTACTGTGCACGTGCAAAAAAAGGGGCAGTGGAGCCCCCATGGTGGATGTGCCTGGCCCCAGGGAGCCCTTTCTATTGGTGCAGCTGCAGGCATCCCCTCCCCTGTCCCTATGCAAGCTTCCAAAAAAAGGGAAGGACTGTGCTAAGGCCCACTGTGCTTACTGAGACCCACAGCATAGGAAGCTTGCTGAGGACCCAGGAGCTCCCACTCTGTGTAGAGCTGCTTCCTTATCTACATTTGTAGCCTGGTCTTCCAGGCTGCTGCTTGTTAGAAAAGAAGTAATTTATTGGGCTGCTTTTTGTTAGAAGGGAAGTTCTGCTGAAGACTCTGCCCTAACTATCTACCTGGCTAATTTCTTTGTACCTCCTCTCACGAGCATCTATTGTCAAATGTATCTTTTTTTTTTTTTTTTTTTTTTTTTTGTCTTAAAAGCATCTTGCTCTGGCCACTTCTTCAGACTTCAGTCTCTCACGAAGATCCCCGCATATGTGTAAAACCACTAAAACGTGTATGCTTCTCCCTTGTCAATCAGCCTGACGTCAGCTTGGTTTCTAGATCCAGCTGAAGAGCCCCCTAAGAGTTAGGCAAGGTTGGAGGTAGCCTCTGGCTCCCCATAACACCCACGTTTTTATCTCCTTGCTTTTTGAGATGGAGTCTCACTCTGTTGCCCAGGCTGGAGTGCAGCGGCATGATCTCGGCTCACAGCAACCTTTGCCTCCTGGTTCAAGTGATTCTACCTCAGTCTCCCGGATAGGTAGCATTCCAGGCATGCACCACCACGCCCAACTAATTTTTTGTATTTTTATTAGAGATGGGGGTCACACCATGTTGGCCAGCGTGATCTCGAACTCCTGACGTCAGGCCTCCCAAAGTGTTGGATTACAGGTGTGAGCCACTGCACCTGGCCCTCCTTTTTCTTAATAAGCCAGGAACTGAGGAAGGCAGCCCTCCTACGTGACTGACAGCTTCCCAGGAGAGGGGGTCCCTGCAGCTGACTCCCTAGCTCAGACTCTGCTTGTGCCAGGCGGACCCTTTACCCTCCAGCTCAGGGGAGACAGAAATGAACCAGAAAAGAGGAAAACAGGGTTGTGAGACGCTGGGAAAGTGGCAGGAAGAAGGGCAGTGCACAGTTAAGGAGACAAACAGATGCTTCACTGTTAATACAACTCCAAGTCCTAAGGTTTTCAGTTTGTGTTTTCTTAAAAGTTATTTAGAACCTGCAAGCAGTATTTATCTAAGAAAAAGAAGAAATGTGAATTTACCTCTGTGGCAGACTGATGCTTTGTTTTGAGAAGAATGCCAAAACTGGTCTTTGTTTCAAGAAGAATGCCAAAATTGGTCTTTGATTACTAAGTATACAGCAAACAGCCACTGTGGTTCTAGACACTACTGGTCTGAAGGCCGATGTTTTAGCCTGGAAAGCTATACCTTCTGTGCGGAGGAAATGGCAGAATCAGAACTGTTTCTGAAAAAAAAAATGTTACTTGGTTTGTAACTCATCATATTCATTAAGGGGCTCGAAAATGTCTCTTATCTCGGGTGGATCTGCAGTGGCTGCCCCCGAACAGCACTGTTTCTGGGGTGCAGGGTGTGTGCTCGCTCCTTTGAATGGGCATCTGCAGGAGACCAGGGCCCGGGTGGAGAATCCATGAGGAAGGAAGGAAGGAGGCCCTGTCCTCTCCTCGGCCCTGCACCGGGGACTGGGTAGGGCTGGCTGTGTCTCAGGGGTGAAGGCTGTGCCCTGAGCCTGCTGCTTCCTAAGGCTGGAGTCCCAGCGGGCGCCCATTATGTTCCGAGGGACCAACAGCAAGTGAGCAGCCCCCAGGCTGAGGCCGGGTGCCCGTCCAGCAGAGTGAGCGTTTCTGCCACCCAGGGAGAGGCTGGTCCTGGGACAGGAAATGCAGACATGGAGCCCAGCCCCTCAGGCTGGAGCCACGCTCCTACTCGGGGCCTCCCGCAGCTGGGCTGGACCCCGGGTCAGGGACAACACAAAGCTCTCCTAGGAAAGGGAGGAGGGAGGGGCTGTTCCTTCACATAAGGACCACCTGGAGGCCAGGTGGGGCCCCTTGCAGGGATCCTCAAGGACAGACCTTCCTGGAAACTCTGACAGCCACATCCAGGAGACCTCTGTGTTACCGGAGCCCACCTCCCTTCCCTTATCCGTGCCTCGCCTCCAGGAGGCTCTGGTTTCAGCCATGGCGTGGGAATGTCAGGGAAGCCAGTCCTGCACTTGAAATGCAGTGTCGGGTGCCACAGCCAGCGTGTGGCCGGGGCAGCAGCCTGAGCCAGGGATGGCTGTACCACCGAGACACCCACACTGCCAACTCAGACTCCCGAGAGAGCTCAGGAGGGCTGAGACCTGGGTGAGGAGGGGGACCCAGGATGGACAATTCACAGGATTAAAGAGTGGCTGAGGGATTCATGGAGAGGTGACACATGGTTTAGGTGGCAGTCACAGACCGGCGAGGCCTGGATATACAAGCTATGGATGAATGAGACAGATGACTGGCTGGCAGGTGGGTGGGTGGGTGGATGGACGGATAGAGAAAACAGAGATACAAGTATAGCATGGATGGAGAGAGAGATAAGTATAGGGTGGATAAATAGATAATAGAAAAAAGATATAGGATGAATGAATAGATAGGAATATAGGTATAGGATGGATGGATGAGTGGATGGAGAAAGACATAAATATAGGGTAAATGGATAGAAAAATTAGGGGTATAGGATGGATGGGTAGATATATAGGTATAGAATGAATGGAGGTATAGGATGAATCGATGGAAATATAGGCATAGAATTGATGGATGAATGTGTTCCCAGACCAAACCGACAGGTCGGGCTGCTTATTCTTGCGGCCTAAAAACAAGATGCAGATGAACTGGGAAAGAAGAGTTGATTTCTGTAACCAGGTACAGGGAGAAGGCCTGGAAATTATCACTAGAACCAACTCAAAATTACAAAGTTTTCCAGAGCTTACAACTTTCTAAGCTATACGTCTATGTGTAATTGTGCATTCTTCTAAACACTTACGCGATTAACTTCTTCTAATCTATAACTAAGGTCTGAGTCCTGACAACCTTCCTCTGGAGCCTCAGTAAATTTACTTCATCTAAATGGGTCCAGGTGCTGGGGTGATTACCCTTATCTTGTCTCCTGCTAAATCATGGAGGTCCGGGGAGTTTCTTCAGACCCCAGTAAGCTTGCTTAATCCTAAACAGGTCCTGTTAAGAATTCCTTTGTTATCTTGTCACACTTCAAGGCCCAGGAAAGGCCTGAGCAAAACTCTTGGTGGGCTTTTGTTACATTCCAGCCTTCGTATAAGGGCACTGCTTCCACTGGCTTTTAATGTTTAATTTAACCACATATTCGGTGCTGAAACAGTTTTTATGGAAGCCTGCGTGAGTGAGACCTGGCTTGCCACAAATGAATGGAGAAAGACTTAAATATAGGGTGAATGGAAAGACACAAAACATATAGAGATATAGGACGGATGGGTAGACACATACAGGTATAGAATGAATAAACAGAGGTATAGGATGGGTGAACAGGTGATTGATTGATAGATATAAAGGCACAGGACAGATGATAAGTAGATGGAGACATATAGGGGCAAAATGAATGGACATTTTTATTATCTTCCTAAAATGTGGACAAGGGGCAGACAAAGGACAGAAAAACATGAATGCATGAGAACCTCAGAACACGGATTATTCACTTTTGCTCTTTACACTCCAGAAGGAGGAGTTTTAGAAGCAAAGTTCAATGGCTCCCAGCTTCCGTCTTTAGATATCTGTGATAGACACATTTCTAGCCACGTCACCCGACACCAACTGGGAAGCAAACCCTGACATAAACTAGAACTCCCAGAACCAAAGAGTGTGCTGTCTCTGTCCCCCATGGCGACACACAGAACATAAGAGGCGGCCGTTGGCCCACGGGCCAGCCCTGAGCTTCTCCCACACCCCTCACAGCCGAGCATGTCCTTCCAATGCGGCTCCTTTGCCCCTCACCTTCCTCGAACAGAAAGAGAAGGGGGTCATGCCTACTTCCCTAACTGTGTCAAGCGGCCCAAACAGCAGCTATTCTAAAGAATGTGGCTATTTGGGGATGAAAGACCCTGTGGAGAGCCAACCATTATCAATAACAGTGCCAGTCCCCCAGAAATGTGAGTGCCAGACGGATTCTGCTGGGGGACAGGAGACACTTTTGTGGTGAAATGGAGCCTGGTGGGACTTTCAGTCCTCATCCCGTGTGAAAGTTCCAAAGGCGGATCCGGCCCCCCACATACAACAAGCACTGCTGTCTATACATAAAGCTGGCTACCCGCTAGTACCTGGAACTGAAAACCAGCTCGTTTTGGAAAGTTTTTTTTTTTTTTTTTTTTCTGGCTTCCTTCCTGTTAGAGTATATTGAAGCAGAGTGACTATCTTGCTTGTATAGGGGCTGGGTAAAATGAGGCTGAGACCTACTGGGCTGCACTCCCAGAGGGCTGGGCATTCTTAGTCACAGGAAGGATGAGACAGAAGGTGGGCACAAGATACAGGTCACAAAGACCCCACAGGATGTAGTCAAAAGTGGACCAAAACCCACCAAAACCAAGGTGATGACGGAAGTGCCCTCTGGTCATCCTCACCGCTCATTAAACACTAATAATGATGCATTAGCATGCCGAAGACGCTCCCAGCAGCACCTGGAGTTACAAATGCCATGGCAACGTGGGGAAGTTACCCCACAGAGTCTACAAAGGGGAGAGATCCTCAGTTCTGGGAAATCCCCACCCCTTTGCCCGGAAACCTCAGGAATAATCCAATCCACCCCTTGTTCAGCATATAATCAAGAAATACCTTTAAGCAGAAGCAGTCCAGCAGCCCACGCTGCCACTGTGTTTGGAGAGCAGCCGTTCTTTTATTCCTTTACCTTCTTAATAAACTTGCTTTCACTTTGCTGTATGGACTCAGCCCCAATTCTTTCCTGCGTGAGGTCAGGAACCCTCTCTTGGGGTCTGATTCCAGCCCCTTTCCGGTAACACCCCTACATGGCCCATTCATAGTGATAACGAGGAAGTAAGACCACGCTGTTGGAGAGCAGCGGGCTAGATCAGAGCACCACCCACGTCTCAGGAGGAGGTGGGCGAGAAGGACCTACCTTTAAAGAACTCCAATTAAAGCAATTACCATTGTTACAGAAATGACTGTTTTTAAAGGACTGAAGTCTTCTATGGGAGAACACTTCAGAGAGGAGGAGGAAAAAACCGCCCACGTGAGCTGCGCCATTAGAGAACAAAAGCCAAGCAGTGCTCAACGATCTGCTTCCATCCTCCCAGGCCTCCTCCTTTTGTGGGCAGCCACCCTTCCCGAAAGCCTGTCATGCTTTCTGAGGTTTTCACGGAGCTGTCAGCCGGAGACTCGGGGCCCGGGAGGGGACGGACACGTGAGGGGGCTGCACACGGTGCCAGGTGATGGCTCTCCCTTCATCCTCCTCTGAAGCTCTCTCCAGACAAGCTCCAGATGCTTGGATCCTTGTCGTGGATGGCCCTCTGTGAGAAACAAGGACCTGAGAATCCACACTCACGGGGCAATTACAGGGGAAGAAGCCGCAATAGGCAGCAATGGATGCTGCGGAGGTCGGGGTACTAGATGTCAGGGAACCAGGAGTCTGGGATGACCTGCGTCCTCTGAGCCTAATGCTTCAAAGATCCCACGGGAGGTTTGATGTTGGTGGGGACATTCTCAGATGATGAGGGGAAGGGCGTATCCTCTCTCTACTTACAATGGGGTTCTGTCCTGATAAACTCACTGTGGGCTGAAAATACCTTAAGTCAAAAATGAATTAAATGCCTAACCCACCCAACATCAAAGCTCCACCTGGTCTACCCGAAGCATGCACTAAACACTCCCAGTAGCCTGCCTTCGGGTAAAATCAGCTCACACAAAGCCTGTTTCATAATAAACTGTTGAATAGCTTATGGAATGTGTTGAATACTGAGAGTGGAAAACAGAACGGTTCTTGGGTACTCAAAGTAGTTTCTGCTGAATGCGTTATCGCTTTCTATCTATTCGATCTTCCGGTTCCCTTACATACATCTCTTAAAATCCTTGGAATCTCCAAGGCAATATCTTCTGTATGTGAATGATGGGCTGCTGGCTGGCAGCCCCTAGGTATTAAGGCTTTGGGATGCGGCTGCCCACAAGAAAGACCAAGGCAGGATTAGGGGCAAGGGTGCTAAAGTCCCAGCCTCTGTCATTGTGGGGGCTGAAGGTGATCGCCAGTGGCCAATAGTTTAAAAGTCCCCAAAAGGACAAGGTTCGGAGAGTTTTGAGATACCTGAAAATGCGGAGGTTTCTGGAGGGCGGCGCTCCCTCGGAGGGCATGGAAGCTCCGCCCCTTCCCCATACTTTGCCCTAGACATCTCTTCATCACCATCCTTTGTAATTTCCTTTATCGTAAACCAGCAACAATAAGTGAGGGCTGCCCTGAGTTCTGTGAGCCACTCTAGCAAATTAACCGAACCCAAGAAGGGAGTCGTGGGAACCCCGACTTATAGCCGATCACTCAGAAGCACAGGTAAAGCCATGCGGCTTGTGATCAGCAGCAGGAGTGGGAGCAGTCTTCTGGACTGAGTCCTCAGCCTGTGGGATCTGACGCTACCTCCGGCTAGTGTCAATTGCGTCAGAATTGAATCGGATTGCAGGACACCCAGCCGGTGTCTGCTGCAGAGATGACAGCTCCCTCACTGGCAGGCAGAAAGCCCCCCCCACCCAGAGGCCTTCTGTGTTGATCATTGTGGTGTGAGAGCAGAGAAAAAACAGTCTGAGTTTTTTGGACTCACATTAGCACCATCATAAAGTCAGGCACCACCTACATTTTCAGAGTATTGCAAACAGATTTTTTTGTTAAAGAACTCAAAACATTAATTTCTAGGAAAACAAGATTCATAAAACAAAAAAATGCAACCCCCCCCCCACTTTATGATTCGGTTAAAAAATATGAAAATTACTCTGCCAAATGCTTTAAAAGTTCTCAAAAGCGTACACTCAATTTCTGAACTTACCTCTTCGCAGACGTGTAACAGGCAGTCCTCCAGGTGGCCCAGGTCACGGGCCACGCGTTGAGTGGCTCTAAGACATGTTATCACCGGAGCACTCTTCACCCAAGAAGACCATGGAAACACGGGTCAGTCACATAAGGTGTGGAAAACACCAGGTACCCTTTTGGCTGTGCGCAGCGAGGTGGCGTATTGAAGGCGCTGAGAAGTCCTGTTTAAAACAAAAACGGAAATCTGCTCATCTTTGCTTTGCTCGATTTCCAAATTTGTCATTTTTTCTTTCCCTTTTTGTGTTTATTCATTATTTTTATGTAACACTGTAACATTTGCCAAACCCCATTCCACCAAGAAATGCTTGCCTGGCCTCATGGGACCCTGCTCAGCCTGGCAGAAGGAAGTCCATAATTCTGAAACCTGAGGTCCGGGTCAGGCCTGAGGTGGCGATGCCTGGAGCCGGGCGCACCAGGCAGTGCCGGAAATCGCTTCAGGTGAAACTCGGTTTCCTCTTTATTTGCTTAGCTGCGGTGAATAAGAACCCCAGCTGTTACTGTTACTGCAATTTGGCCATTGCCTGGCACGTGACCGCGTGGCTGTTAGGAAAAGTCTGCGCACAGAATAAACTCAGTTCAGTGTAAGGAGACCACGTGTTGCATCAGGCAGCTCCAGCGCACCAGGAGGCGACACGCTTTATCCCTCACCCGGCTCCAGAGTGGGTTTTCCTAATGAGCAGGCAGGGGGCGAATATCTCACCGGCAGTTTCCTTACCCGAGGCTTTGAACGCGCTTGGAAGTATATTTGAATCCCCAGGCCCGCCGATCCCCCTCTAATGAAACAGCTCCCTCTAGTCCAGTTTCTGCACATGGAGCACCCCACCCCACATCATGTCCTTGACGCTGAGGCCGTGGAAGGAGGCTCTGCCGGCCGGGTCTCCACTCACCCTGTGCTGGGTCAGTCGTGGCCGCATCTGACTTGAGAGTTCACCCAGGACACCTGCGTCCTTCCAAGGCCTGTGTTTTCTGCCGCTGTATCCCCAAACCAAAGGCAAACCGAAGTCAAGGCCATTGTCTTGTCTAGGGCTCCATCTCCTGACTGTTTCCTCCTTCCTAACACGACTGGGCATTCCTGGAGGGCAGAGGGCGGTGGTGACTGCTAGTCTTGGTGGATCCACGCCATCCCCACTACAGACAACAAGGCGGTTCCCCTGGTGGCCATGTAGCTGCAGGCCAGCCATCCCCAAGTCGGTGGTGACTGCCATCCCCCAGGCATGCCCCAACGCCCCGCACCAAGGGCCAGCACTGGCAGATGCCTGGAGACTTTCCAGTTAGGCGGTCTCCAGACTGTGTCACAGTTGTCTGTGGGTAGACAACATGTCAGCGAATTCTGATTTGGCTCCCAGAAGAAGGGCGAGTCTCTGTCCCCATCCCTGAATGGGGACCAGCTGTGGGTGCTTGCCTCTAACAAGGGGACTGCAAGGCAGAGACGCTGGCTCCTCTTAGGGGATCAGGGAAGAAAAGGCAGGCCGCCTCCCCCTGGCTGGCTCGCTCTCCCGGGGACTCAGCTGAAAACCCTGAGCCACCAGGTGGGTAGCTATCCTGAAGACGCCATGCTGGGAAGATCCCACCACAGAAGACGCACAGAGAAACACCCCAAAATGAAGAGCCCAGGGGTCCTGGCCCCCACCTCCAAACTCACCTACTCCCTTCCCAGCCCCAGCCCCACTCCAGCCTCGCCCCCAGCCCACCCATCCCTGCCTCCTGCACACCCAGCTTCCTCCCCCAACACCCACCTCCCCACCCCGCTCCCTCTCCCCCACAACTGAATGCGCACACCCAGCTCCACCACTCCCCTCAGGGTTGCTGTCTCCTCTCCCCTCTTTCTGTCTGGAAGCTTCTACTTAGGAAGCCCAAGGGGTTACCTGGTGCCCACCTTGGACATCTCTGTTCTCCAGGTGCATTAGGCTCAGCTCTCCCCACGGCTGTGCATCTGGAGGGTGGCTGCATTCCATCCCTGAGCACCCCGGTCACCTGCGTCACCCTGTCACCTGCGTCACCTCCCCCACGGGCAGGGCGAGTGCCTCCAGGTTGCTCACTGCTGGCTGACTCCTGGGAGTGCTGACGGAGCAGGGCGGGCTCGCAGAGCAGAACAAAGGGGCAGACCTCCGATGGCCACTGCTGCTCGGCAGGACGATAACTCACACCTTCACTAATAGTGAGGAGCCAGCCCTGACCACCGGGAAATCGTATGGTTAGAACAGAAAAGGTAAGCAGGCAAGATCTATTTTTTTGTTGCATGAGGCCTGGTAAGACTGTGAATGGGCAAAACGACCAATTTTCTTATTTCTCAAATAGAGAAGATAGTAATGCTGTTTTAAGGGTCAAATGGGATGATTTGTGTGGAATGTTTTCCATAGTGCCTGGCATACAGGAGCCTCATAAATGTGGGCTGTGTTTGTTTGTATGTTTGTTTGTTTTGAGACAGGGTCTCACTCTGTCGCCCAGGCTGGAGTGCAGTGGCGCAATCATGCCTCACTGCAGCTTTGACTTCCAGGGCTCAGGTGAACCTCCCACCTCAGTCTCCTAAGTAGCTGGGACCACAAGTGCACACCACCATGCCCAGCTAATTTTAAAAAAAAAATTTTGTAGAGAGGGAGTTTTGCTATGTTGCACAGGTTGGTCTTGAACTCCTGGGCTCAGCAATCCACCTGCCTCACCTCCCAAAGTGCTGGGATTACAGGCGTGAGCCACCGCGCCCGGCATATGTGGGCTATTCCTATTCTCATTAGGCGTCATCGCGAGTGTAACATGTCCCGTGCTGCACTCCTGACACCCCCTGCTGCTCCCATCTTCCCAGGCCAGTGAAGGGTACCTTATCACTTCTACTTGTTCAGCCAAACAAATCCCAAAACCCAAAAAGCCTCCTCCCCACAGTCTACATCCAGCCCAGTGGCAACGTTTTTGCTTCTATCTTCAACCTATACCCAGTTTTGACCACGTTCCCCATTTCACCACCATTGCCCTGACCCAGCTGTCATCCGCTCCCTTGGTTTGCAGCCAAGACTTCGCACCCCTCGCACGTCCACGCACGCCCACGCACTCCCACCACCCTAGTCCTCTCGACCAGCAGCCAGACGAGCTGTGTTTGCATGGAAGTCACATCAGTGTTTTGCTCGGAATCCCCCAGCGGCTTCCCGTGTTTCTCAGGTTAAAGCCCAGTCCTTTCCTGATCTCACGACCTAGTGGTCTGTTCCCTGCGTCAGAGTCTCTTTGCTCCTCTATTCCCTATTTCCTTCCCATGGTGGCCTGGGCTCGCTGGCCTGCGGGCTCTTTATGGAGCTCGCCAGGCCCACACCTGCCTCAGAACAGGTGCACTTGCTATTCCTACTGCCTGAATCTTCTCCAAATATCTAGATGGTTTCCAGTCTCTTCTCAAAGGTCAGCTTCTCAGGGAGGTCTTCCCTGACCACCCTAACTAAAGTCACCACCCATCCCCAGCATTCTCCATGCTTCCTCTGTCTGGGACGGTTCCCTCAGCCCTCACCATGGTCTAACTGGCTTTGGGCTCCCTTTGCCTTGTTTCCCTAAGATCTGCAAGTGTGTGGCATGTACCGCTGTATCCGCAGTGCCTAGAGTCAGTGCCAAACACAGAGCAAATGTGGAGTGAATGTTGAGGAAGGGAAGCAGGGAGGGAGGTAGGGAAGGAGGGAATGAAGGAAGGAGGGAAGGAAGACAGGGAGGGAGGGAGATGGCACACTACTTTGCCTCAAATGACTGGAAAAAAATCCAAGCGGATCATGTACCCTCTCTTGGTTTCCAAGCTAAAACGGAGAGACCTTTGGTGCTTCCCCAGTGGGGAGGGAAGTACGCTCACTCCCAGGTGGCCCTGCCTTCATCTTCCATTTAGTGGGGGTGCAGTGGGGTCACCATTAGTACATGGCTCATACTTCCTCTGATCTTAGACATCGATCGTCCGCATGGTCAAGTGAGAACAGAGGTAACCTCTTTGGATAAAGATATTTGCCCAAGGTGAGCGCGGTTGGAGGCCAGGTCTTCCTTCTGGAATGCCCGTTCATTGGGAGGCTCCTTGACATCAGGGGCAGGTCTCCTACCTAACTCACCACCACCACCACTTGCTCACAGCAGGGCAAATGTATGGCCCAGATGTACCAACAGCCTGCAGATTAGAATCGCATGAAGCTGGAGGTTCCAGGGTAAGGTTTTAGTCTTAATCTCTGGTATCAACCAGAGCCTCAAACTCTGCAACCTGAAGGAGGCCACTGTGACCCCAAAGAGTGAGCTACCATCACCTTCTCGGGAGGGCGCTGTCACAGGTGTTTTGGCCGCGCCCCCGATGCATGTTTAGGGAAAGAGCCTTAAGCAGCTCAATAAGTCTTTCCTCCTCGCTTCTGTTTCCACTCATGGATTCACTCAGCACATGCTACTGAAATCCCATCTAGATTCCAAAGATAAATGTGCATGGAGCTTATCCCCCAGGGCCCTCCTTGCTTCCCTGAACCCTTTCTTTCTTTCTCTTGGAGCTCTGTACCCTCTTCTGTAGGCGGCTCCCTGGGGTGAAGCTTAGGACCTCCAAGGCAAGACAGATGTGCCTTCCTGGGCAGACAGTCAGCACACATGTTCTCCTGGGGGAAGTCAGGGCCCTCCAAAGGCCCAGCTGAGGTCTGCTGGCTGCCCCGAACGTTCTGTCACCCCACAGGCATGAGAAATGAGGGGGGCAGCCTGGCTCCACGTGGCCTTTACAAAGTCCCGGGGAGATGCAGTGGGGAGAGCAGGGGAGTGGCGAGTCAAGACTGGCAGGAGTGCTGGGTTCTGCAGGGAGGGGCTTGTCGGAGCTGGCACTGCCACATGGCACCAAGCCCAGGCATAGCAGGTGGCACCGACGCAGCCTTAATTGATAGCTTAATTAAGGAATTAGGTAGGTTATAACTTCCAACCTACAGCTTGCCTAAGCTAAATTTCATTACCTCCCTTTGCTGTGGAACTGCACATCGTGCGGTAAACGAGAAGTGGGTGTCGTCCTCCCAAGAACAGTCGCTAACATGCTTTGGCCTATCTGCATGCAAGAAGGGAAGACAAGGGAGGTGTTAGGGCACAAATGTCAACAGGTGCTTCCTCCCCTCACTGGAAGCTGCTCCAGGAAACCCCCAAAGGCAGCGATTTACCCTTTTCCCCGCAAGACTTGCTAAATAGCCTTCTGAGAATGAGAAGCATCATCTCCAACAGCCAGACCAGAGCCTTCAAAGGTTCTAGGCCTGTGAAATAAATGAAGTCTGCTGGGACATGGAGGAAGACAGCTACCGTCTCGTGTATCTCCGTGAGCTCTGCAAAGGACACCACTCTGCTCCAGGAACTGTGGTGTGCAGCTGCCTCTTCATCTGGGGCCTCTGACCTGCTCACTAGGGCCTGGGGTGGGGCTGGCGAACTTGAACTTCTTCCTGACTGCTCTTCCGGGGAGCCTGGCATTAATCCTTCTCGCTCACGGTGCGGTCCCTAGAGTTGCAGCATCAACTGCACCCGGCAGCTTATGAGAAATACAGTCTCCAAGCAAATCACACACCTACGGGATCAGAATTCACATTGGCGCAAGGTCCCCAGGTGATTTGTGTGCACACTGAAGTTTCAGAATCGGTGACCTGGGTAATAGTATAGTTTCACTTCCAGTTCAAATGAACCCTTTCCTAAAATATTCTGTGTAACCTGAAACTGGGTAAGAAGTGTTTTATGAAAAACCTTGGCCACTGGAGAGAGATCCATACGTGAGATTTGACACCCTTATTTAAATGGAGATATGATGCTGGAGTTTGCAAGATAAGTGGTACAAGGTGGTGAGAGTCTTAGATTTGGGACAGGAGTACACAGCAACAGAGAGAGACAGGACGCAGAAACACTTGTGGCGAACCATGCCTTGTACCTCTGCCCATAGGCAGGTGGGTGGTGTACTTTGTGCACACTGGCGAGGTCCTCTTCCCACTGCAGGGCAGGCACGGCGGGGTCTGGAACACGGATCAAGCTTTTGAAAATACACCCAGGAAACCCTGCAACCCACAAGGCTAGGAGTCCGGCTGTTCCTCTTGGCTGGTCTCTTAAGCCAGTAAACTCCTTATTTGCACAGAAACTTCCAATTTCACTACCCCCAAACTCGCCACCTTCAAGTCATTTCCAAGGAGGCCCGGGGGCCCCAGGCAGCAGACACAGAAAAACCCCACTGCAAAGAAGGTTCAGGACTGATATTGCAACGGCCTCAGAAGCCAGGTGGAACGAGTGGTGCTTATTTAATTTGATGGCCAGGGCAACCGCTGAAGGTTTCTAAGCAGGAAAATGACATAACCCAAATTGGGTTTTAAGGGTAACATTTGAGATAGACTGAGTAGAAATTTATTGAAATCATCTAAGCAACTGTTAACTGAAGGCTTCCAGTAGGGTCTTGGTTTTTGTTTTTGGGTTTTTTGTTTGTTTGTTTTTTGTTTTATTTGAGATGGAGTCTTGCTCTATTGCCCAGGCTGGAATGCAGCAGCATGATCTTGGCTCACTGTAACCTCCACTTCCAGGGTTCAAGTGATTCTCCTGCCTCAGCCTCCTGAGTAGCTGGGATTACAGGCACCTGCCACCACCCCGGGCTAATTTTTGTATTTTTAGTACAGATGAGGTTTCGCCATGTTGACCAGGTCTTGAACTCCTGACCTCAGGTGATGCACCTGCCTGCCTCCCAAAGTGCTGGGATTACAGGCATGAGCCACCACGCCCAGCCTAGGGTCTTGTTTAGGAGCATAGTGAACAAAATTTAACTTTATTCTGCTGGGCACTCACTGGTACATGGTAGATGGTCCATGACGTTACAGTCAATGAACAAATGTGTGACATGGGGACGTCATCACACTTATGCTGTATACAGCAATGCATTGAGACCTAAGTTTTGTTGTTTTTACCCATATTAAGTGGGCCAAAATATCATTTTTTGAATATTCCTGACTGGGTTCGTTGGTTTTGCATTTTTATAACTATTACTTTTGCACCAACCTAGTAACTCGCCTCTGTCCTCTTCTCTCACTCATGTTGTGGGCTGTCTGGCTGCAGGCAGGGTGCATGCATAGTGTCGGCTGTTTCTTCATTTGTTGCCTTTAGTTGGCTTTGGGGTAGAGCAGGAGTTGGGAAGGGTGAGGTCTGGTCCCGCTGAGTCATGAGACCACAGACAGATCAGTAGATGATGCTGGACTGTGTCTTCATCGGTCACCTGCCAATCACACACGAGTTCTCAGGATTGCACTGAGACATGCAGAAGCCTCCTGGCACCAGGTGTGATGCGGACGTCCTGAGGGTCCACTGACAGCCAGCCTTTCACTCTGCCACCCTATGTGTGGGACACTGGTCAGGTGAGGCCAAAGGATCAGGCGAAGCTGGCCAGGTGACTGGATTCTAGACGGGTCCATTGTCCCCACTGCTACCACCACATTTTATCATAAAAGAACTTCTGGGCTTCCCTGCGTTGGTCATTTCTTATCTCAGCTTCTTCTAAGTTCTTGATTCTTCCCATACTTCCTTTGGCTTCTCTAAGGCCTAACTCAGAGATGATAGTGACTTTTTAAAAATACATTGTGCAGTTCCCTTTTCAGGAGGCTGATTAAACTCACACACTCCATCTGGTGCTGCAAAACTTGTTTCAAGCCTGAATTACTTCTCTGACGTTACTTCCAAAAATCTATTCATAAATTAATAGTTACAGTATGTTTATTACTTTCCAGGACTTCTAATAGTAAATTGATTCTGGGCAGAAGCTTTAGCAGCTGGTTTGGCTAAAGAATTTAATTTTCTACAAACCACACACTCTAATCATATCATCTGGTATTGAAACACACACAAGTTCAGAAGCCCTCAGATGCTCGTGTGTGGACAGCACCAGTCCATTGAATTGTTCCCAGTTTGCAATGAGGGGAAGAAAAATAGGTCAGTAAAGAGGATTTTTTTAAAGGGTAAATATGTTCAATGTAAGGACTGCTTTTGAGTTTATGGTCTTCTTCTTTCTTCTCTGTTGTTTATTTTTAAATTTTTTAAAATTATTATTATTTTTTGAGATGGAGTCTTGCTCTGTCACCCAGGCTGGAGTGTAGTGGTGCGATCTTGGCTCACTGCAACCTCCGCCTCCCAGGTTCAAGCAATGCTCCTGCCTCAGCCTCCCGAGTAGCGCCCGCCACCACGCTCAACTCATTTTTTGGCATGTTTAGTAGAGACGGGGTTTCACAGTAAATACTCTTGACAAAGTAAGAGTGGACAACTGTGACAACACCCCACATCTCAGAGAGCATTTTAGCAACTCATGGAATCCAAAAGAACGGGCTCTCCTGGACTAGCAGATCACCCAGTGATTTTAAAAAGGCGGGCCAATTGGCGGTTCAAACCTCCTGCACCTCCTTTCTGGTATCGATGAACACCTCCTCATTGTTTCCGATCAGGGTTGGCCACTTCCCATGCTTTAAAAAAGAAACCTTTAAGTCCAGCATCGATGTATTCAGCAGGAAGGGGACAGGAGGTGTCTGATCTGAGGTTCCCTCCACGTTTTGAGGTCTTCCCATCTCTGCAACATCTACCTTTCAAAAACTAGGAGTATTGCTTGTTGAGCTTTCACACTCACAGCATCATTTTGACCTTCAGCTTCAGTGGTGGACACAGTGAAGCGCCTTCCTCCTCCAGCCGCCCTGGCCGTGGGCACTCCATGAGCTTCTGGTGGTGTCCCGTGGCTTCCAGGACTCCCGGGCCTCTGACCACCAGCTGGTTTCAGGGCAACCCCGGTCACCGCTCTGATTTTTCTCACCCCTTCCTCCTCCCCAGACGGAAAGAACAAGACTGTGGAAGAGGGAATAGCCCTGTGAGACCCTCCCTGGGGACCAAGCTGGCTGAGTTCCACCCACAGCTCTCAGTGCTGGTTATGGCTCTGTCACCTGAGTGGTGCCCGGGTGGGGACTGTGCATCCTGTCCCACTCCCATCTGTTCCCACCTACCTGGGCCCTGCCCCCTTTCTCCCCCCCCACAGCTCCCTGCCATAGTTCACTGTGGCTGATTCTCACATCCCAGGTGCCTGACCATCAGTCCTGAGATCTTCATGTCCCAGGAGAACCTCCAGTCTTCATGCAGACAAAGCTCTCACACACCTCCTGATGGCCCAGAAGAACCTCAAGCTCATGTCAACGACTCCCCTCTCCTGTCCAGCTGGCACTGGACAGAGGCCATCAGGATGCTCCAAGCCTGGTCAGAGGCCGTCAGGATGGATAGGCAGGGGAGGCAGATGTGAACACTGTAGCTCTTCTTCACTTGGTGATAAATGAGAGATTTCTTTCCATGCCAGTAGAAAAGCGACCTACAAGTTTTCAGAGGATGAATGGTTTTCTTCTATGTGGATGTACCATAATTTAACCTGTCCTCTACTGATAATGTCCTCTACTGACATTCATCTTATTTCCAGTTTTTCTCTATTAAAAAAAAAAAAGTGCAACACGAGAATTGTTTGAACCCAGGAGGCGGAGGTTGCTGTGAGCTGAGACTGAGCCACTACATCCCCGCCTGGACAGCAGAGAAAGACTCTGTCAAAAAAAAAAAAAAAAAAAAAAAGGTGCAAAAAACATCCTTTTACATGTATCTTTTCTCACTCACATTTCTGTTCATAGGAGTAGGATTGCTAGACCAAACAATATTTATATAAATTCTGAGGCTAAAAAGTGGTGCATTTTTGGAATGCAGTTTTCTTTTCCCTAGCAGGGAGTGAACAACCTTATTTTTGACAATCATTGTTTCAATTTCAGTGTAATGATGATGTGGAACATGTTTAGTAACTTTGCACTTCTACATTTTCCTTTACTGTTCTTGGCCCATATTTCATTTGGGGGCACTTTATAAGTCTAAAGGGAAGAAAGGCCTTTTAAATATGAATAGCATTCGCCCTTCCCCATGCGAACATTTAAACTCATCCTTTAGCCCTCCTTGAGCGTCCGTTCCAGGCACCGAAGATGCATCCATCATCTCAGTAAAGCCTCGGAGCAGCCTGCAGGGAAGGACTCATTTTCCCTCTCATTCCTGAGCCTGATGTCTGATGCAGTTTAGTAGAGAAGCTGAGACTTGTCTCCAAATTTGTTTTCAAGCCTGTGTTCTTTCCACGGTCCCACTCAAAACCTCTAAGTAAAAAATCTACTATCATTTTAAGGTATTTCCTGGTAGTAACAGAAGATATGGGAGTCAGAAGAATAAAGAAAGATGACTGGGCTCATGCCTATAATCCCAGCACTTTGGGAGGCTGGGGCAGGAGAAGTGCTTGAGCCCAGAGTTCAAGACCAGCCTGGGCAACATACCAAGACCCTATCACTACAATTAAAAAAAAAAGAAAATTAGCTGGGTTTGGTGGCTCATGTCTGTAGTTCCAGCTACTCAGGAGGCTGGAGCAGGAGGATCGCTTTAGCCCAGGAGTTTGGGGCTGCAGTGAGCTATGATCATGCCACTGCACTCCAGCCTGGGTAGCAAAGCAAGAGCTTCTCTCTAAAAAAACCAAAAAACAAGTGATTCGATGTAGTTGGTCTTGGGTGGGCCTGAACATCAGTATTTTTAGCAGCACTTCAGGGGATTCTTCTTTGCAGCAGGGTTGAGGTCCACTGTCCCTTCCAGCTCTGTTGGCCAGGCTGGAGTGCAATGGCGTGATCTCGGCTTGCTGCAACCTGCACCTCCGGGGTTCAAGTGATCCTCCTGCCTCAGCCTTCTGAGTAGGCTGGATTACAAGTGTGCGCCACCATGCCAGGTTAGTTTTTTGTATTTAGTAGAGCTGGGTTCTGCCATGTTGGTTAGGCTGGTTTCAAAATCGTGACCTGAGGTGATCCACCAGCCTCGGCCTCCCAAAGTGCTGGGATTACAGGCATGAGCCACTGTGCTTGGCCCCCCATATGCTATTTCTAAATCACATCTCCTCTTTGTTTACTACATGTAGAGCAGAATTTAAACCACTGCTCGACAAAGTCAATGATGTTCACATACGTAGAAGTTTCTCAGTGCTGCCTGCTTTCCTCCAAATGACAAATCTGAATTACAGAAAATTTAGTAATTGGTGTTTAATACTTATGAATACATAAAGCAACAAACTGGAATAAAACCAAGGGATGCTTTGTGGAAGTACTTGAGAATTCTGAAGTCCAACCTATTGCTATTTCACATTATTTTTCCATGTAAATGCATGCACCCTCCCAGTCCCTAATGTAACACATCCTTTGCTCCAGCTACGAGGCAATCGCTGCACATCCCATCTCATCCAAACCTTGGAGCGCTGCATCACTTCCCACTTGTGCCTGCGGCCACTGCAGTCTGATTCTGATTCTAGGAATGACAGCAGGTGACAGCAGAGAGCTCCTCACTGTCAAGTCCAAGTGGACTTCCCACGCCTCCCTCACTGGACCCTCCTGCTGCATGTCCAGCGCGGATGCTGCCTCCTTCCTGGAGCCCCTGCTCCTCCAGCCATGGCACGGTCTCCTCAGATCGCCCTGCCTGTGCCTCCTCTCTCATGGGTCACATGTGACCTTACTGCGTCTTTACCTCTGGACTCTCATCGCTCCTGGTCACTGAAACCTAGCACTGCAGTGACGTGTGACTATCCCTAACATTCCAAATCATTCCTGAGTGACAATGCTGTGTGGACATTTCAGAGATTAACTCAATCTTCATGACTCTATGAAATAAAAACTATAATCTTCATTTCATAGGTGAGGAAATGGATCAGAACATAAGCCCCATGAGGACAGGGACTTTGTTGTCCTGTTACATGATGATCTCAATAGGACCTGGATCAGTGGCTGGCCATGGATGCAAAGTTGAAACCTCAGCCAGTCTGACTCCCATCCCCGGGCACTCAAACACTGCGCCATCAGCTGCGACTGCCCCTGCAAGTCCTTCAGAGGCTCCTTTCCCTCTGGCACCTCTTAAATGCCCACACCTTACAGCAGAGCAAAGTGAGGCCCAGAAGAGGAGTGTGTGTGGCCCAAGGTCACATTGCTAATGTGTGGCACACTCAGACTACAGTGCAGACTTGACAACCTCCAGTCCACTCTACCAGACTGACAAATGCACAGGGATGTCGATGTCTTTTCAAAGATAACTTCGCTAGATGGTAGTATCTGTGATGCAGACGTGGCTGATAACTTAACAAATGTCTTCGTGTTTGTGGCTCAGCTGCGCTGTCGTCCCAGGTGTCCCGCCTCAGCTGGCATATCTCCCGGGCCAGCACTCTCGTGACTCTGCCCCCTACATGCTGGGGAGTCCCCATCTCTCTCTGGGCCAGCCAACCACCTGTCAGACAACATCATCTGTCAATCTCCTAATCCTCACACTCTACATGTCAAAACAGAAGTCCTTTTCCCACTAAACCTAAACCAGCACCTTCTGAATTCCTTTTATGAGATGGTGGCCCCACTCTTCACCCTATCGCCCAACCCAGGAACTGCAGAAATCCATCTTGACCCTTCCTCTCCCCGTAACAGTGGAGCGTGGTATTTCAGAGCACAGGCTCTGAAGAAAACAGCTCCATTCACAAGAGAAAGTAGTAATAATTTTAACCATAGAAGTACGAGACATAGTCTGATATTATACAACACTACTGAGAGAAATTAAAGATCAAAATAAATGGAGAGGCATTCCATGTTTATAGACTGGAAGACCCAATACTGTTAAGATGGCAGTTCTTCCTTGACTGATCTGCAGATTCAAAATATTCCCTATCGAAATCCCAGCAGGCCTCTTGCAAAAACTAACAAGCAGACCTGGTAAGTTATACAGAAATGCAGAGGACCCAGATTAGCCAAAATAATGTGAAAAAGAATAGAGAATGTGTATGTCCCAATTTCAAAATTTAACTCTTACATATATGTTCACTTGATTTTTGACAGGGGCACAGTGGAGAAAAGCAGTCCTTTTAACACATGGTGCTAAGACCATTGAATATCCATAGGAATTTAGATCTTTACCTCACACCATATATAAAAATTCATTTAAAACAGCTCATAAGCCCAAATTTAAGACCTAAAACTATAAAACTTCCAGGACAAAACACAGGAGAAAATCTTTGTGACCTTGAGTTAGGCAGAGAGATATAGTACTAAAAGCATGACTCGTATAAGGAAACTAATAAATTGGACTTCATTAAAATTAAAAACAAGGACATTTCAAAAGACACCATTAGGAAAAGATAAGTCACAGACTGGGAGAAAATATTTGAAAATCATGTCTTAAAAGGACTTGTATCCAGAATATATTAAGAACTCTTAGTATTTAATAAGAAAAAAAAACTCAAAAGTGAGCAAAAGATTTAAATAGACATTTCACCAAAGATGATATATAAATGGCCCATAAGCACATGAAAAATGCTCAACATCATTAGCTATCAAGGAAATGTAAATCAAAGCCACAATGAATTACCATTTCACATCCACTAGGATGGCTATCATTTAAAAAGACACATAATCACAAGTGTTGGTGAGGATGTGGAGATATCAGAACCCTCCTACATTGCTGGTGCAAATGTAAAATGGTGCAGCTTCTTTGGATAACAGTTTGGCAATTTCCTAAAAAGTTAAACGTATGTCTGCACAAAGACTTGTACACTAATGGTCACAGCAGCATGAAAACAATCTACCTATCAACTGATGAATGAACAATCTGACACAGCCATACAATGGAATAGCATTCAGTAATAGAGATGAAAGCAATTACTGTAGATGCCACGACAGAAACATTACTGAGTGAAAGAAGCCAGACACAAAAGACCACGTCTGATTCCACGTACAGGAAATGTTCAGAAACGGCAAACCTGAAGGACAGAAAGTTGCTGTGTGGAAATGGAAATGGGGCTTAATTGCAAACAGGGAAAAGACTTTCGAGTTGTTCTAACATTGGTTGTGATAGTTGCACAACTCTATAAACTTACTAAAAAATCATCTAAGTATAAACCTAAAATGGGTAAATTTTGTGGCAGGTAAATTATATCTCCTTAAACCTGTTAGGGGAGAGAAGGAGGCACAGTCCTTGCCCTTTTACTTATCCACTGTGTCGCTTGGGGCAAGTTAAACTTTGCGCCTTAGTTTTCGTCTGTAAACTGGCAATTATAGTAGTACATACTTCATCGTTATTGTGAGGATTAAATCGGTTAATACCAGTAAAATGTCTAGCAGACTGCCAAACACACAGCAAGCATTCAGTGTTGGCTGTTGTCTCATTATGATCATTCGGATTACACTCACCCAGTTAGGTCTTGCCAGTGTCCCTTGGTAGTTAGTCCTCAATCACCTTTTCTTCCTCCCTTTTCCCTGGCCTTAAGCTCTGTACCACCTTTTAGATGAAAGGTTTGTCCCGTCTCCCTCACTGCCCCCAGGGTTGTTCCCTCACATTTCACTTCCACAGCGTGGAGAGACCACACCAGGCCAAAACCAACTACAGGATCAAGTTCAATTGCACAAAAAACTGCTTCCACCATCCTGTCTCTGTGGACCCCTCACCCCTCTCCACCCCCATGCCTACCCCACATACACGTCCCAGTGGCAGATCTCTTCACATAGCCCATGCCCTGCTCTCTCTCCCTCTTGCCCTTCTACATGCCTGTCCTGTCAGGCTCAGCTGAGGCACATCCTTCCTAAGACTTCCTTGAACCTCTTGGGCTGGGATCACTATTTGGCCTTTATATATGTCTATAATATGTCTATAATAGCCTGTGCGCATCTCCAACACAGATTGAGAGACAGATTACAAAACACACTGTCAGATTAGAACACACATCTCACATCTGGAAGCATGAACCTAGCACAATGCAGGTGCTTGACAGAATGTTGGCTGGCCAAATGAAGGACCAGACAGGCAGCACTTTCTCAGTTCCTCATATATTGAAAATGCTCACAGACTTCCATAGAGCTTAGGACTTTGTCTAGGAACGTGGAAATCTTAGGGAGGCTCTCCCTCTGTTGAGGACCATTGTAAGCAGCACCTGAGTGGAACGACAGGGCCTGCCATCTTCCGTTTGATGCCATAACTGTCAGCAGTTCATGAGCATTTGCAGAGATGGCTGGTAATGTTAATTTTGCTGGTGGAATTTTTCCTAACTTGCCCAACATTCGAGTTTCTAACCTCTGAAACTCTTGGTCTGTTAAGAATCTTTTAGGTATCTCATAGTAGGAATATAAAACAATCAACTCTAGGAGGATTTAAGAGCTTAATGACTGAACTTTAAATTATGCGGGAAAATACAATAATCTGATGTCTGGATTCCATCCAAGATATTCTGATTTCAGTGGTCTGGGATGTAACCTATGCAGACAAATTTTTTTAAAGTTCACGCAATAATTCTAAAGAATTATAGTTATTCTGAAGACCCAGCAAGGGCCAAGGTCTGCTCTTTATATTAGTTCCTGTCATCTTCTCATGCATAAATGGTAGCAGTTATGCTTAGATTTATGGATAACTGAAAGTCCTTCTGAAAATAAAATGCATAAATGTTAATCAGATTGCTTTTTCCTATTCTCATGACTTTGGGTCATCTTAAAAGTAAAGTTAGGGCTGGGCACAGTGGCTCACACCTGTAATCCCAGCACTTTGGGAGGCCAAGGCAGGTGGATCACTTGAGGTCAGGAGTTTGAGACCAGCCTAGTCAACACGGTGAAACCCTGTCTCTACTAAAAATACAAAAAAAAAAAAAAAAAAAAAAGCCAGGTGTGATGGTGGCCACCTTTAATCCCAGCTACCTGGGAGGCTGAGACAGGAGAATCGCTTGAACTTGGAAGGCAGAGGTTGCAGCCAGCTGAGATGTAGCCACTGTACTCCAGTCTGGGTGACAGAGCAAACTTCCATCTCAAAAAAAAGTTTCACTTCTTAAAATCCACTTGGCCAATAAGCATTAAATAAAAGAAATAAAAAAAAAAAAGAAATCCTAAAACCATAATCTTAAAACTCACAATCAAGTGCATACTAAGATAAAGGACTGATTCCAAAACATAATCAAGAATAATCTTCAATCCAGAAGATGAAGCTGTAGGTCCTCTGTGAAGAGATCCCTACTGGTAGACATGGCATGCTTTTCTCGCATCATGACAGCGAAGAGAAAGGGGTTTTGCTGACCAAGTGTCTGTTCTTGTGCTTGCATCCTAAGGGCACCTGAGGCAGAGACTTGAAGTGACTGCAACTATGAAAGTCTACTTGAAAAGTACCACGGAGTATGGTGACATTTAGTACTGGAATCTTCTTACAATGGAAAAACAAAGGTGAAACAATCACGTCCTATAAACATCTGTTTTGCTTCTCCAGAGATGTCCTCTTGGTTGAATCTCTTTTCACTTTTTCGAGATGGAGTCTTGCTCTGTTGCCAGGCTGGAGTGCAGTGGCATGATGTCGGCTCACCGCAACCTCTGACTCCCTGGTTCAAGCGATTCTCCTGCCTCAGCCTCCCGAGTAGCTGGGATTACAGGCACATGCCACTACACCCAACTCATTTGTGTATTTTTAAAAGAGACGGGGTTTCACCATGTTGGCCAGGATGGTCTCGATTTCCTGACCCTAGGTAGTCCGCCCACCTCGGCCTCCCAGAGTGCTGGGATTACAGGCGTGAACCACTGTGCCTGGCCTCTTTTCATTCTTTCAGTGAAACAGTGTATTACTGATAATGATACCTGAATTTATACACATCTCCCAGCTTTAAAAAGATGTTCATTTTTTAAAAATCCTATTAATAAACATATGAAAACGTCAAAGTTTTAAAACTTTTGCGATCTTAGGTCTAGCTTAACTTCTCAGACTAAATATTGTATAAAATAGAAACTATGCCAAAGCACTTTCTAAGGCAAAATTGCCATGAATGAAAGACTTAATGGCAAAATACACAATGTACATGCAGTTACAGGGTAAAATCAGCCTTTGCACTATGAAAATCTGTACTAAATGGGTTTTTCATAAATATACTTTACCAATCTCTCTATCTTTTATCATTATTTCATTATCTCTTATTAAAAAATAAATTTGAAAAAGTAGAACTGTATGGTGGCAAGATAATTTCAAATTACATTTTCCTACTTAGAAAACAGAGATGAGGAAGACTAGAAATGCTACCTTATTGCTATTAACAATATCATACTAAATAAAATAAGGAAAGGTTATGTAGTTTTAAATATAGTCTTACTGGAAATTAGTAAAGCATTAAACATAGAACTGTGACATATACAAGGTAACACAGGTGAATACTAGGCAACAGCTACTCAATTAGAAGAGAATTAGCCTTCAAAGCATCAGGGGGTGCACCATTTTTGCCGTATGAAAAAAATGCACATAAAAGACACAAAACGAAATATACTTATTACTTTTAGCATGTTAAAAAACAATCACATCAAAAAAAGTATACAGATAAAAAATGTCATAAATGACATAAGAAAATAGTGCTTGTGTGTATATATATATTTTTTGCATATATATATATATATATAAATCTACAGTATTTACCACTGTTGATATATATATTTTTGAGCAGCTCAGATACTGCTATTATAAACTAAGTTGTACATCTTGGTTTATTACAAGTCACAGAATCATGGTTTTAAAATGGGAATTAATATCCTCAGCTACATATTTATATACATTTATTTCTCAGCTTCCACCTAATCTGAATCAAGAGCCCAGTTATTTCATCAGAATTTTGTTTGCGTTTCAATGTAGTGTTTAGCTTTAATACACTGCATTTGTTTTGCTATTTAATGACATCATTACTGAGTTGATTAAAATTACATTAGACTCATTATATACATAAAAAATATTGTCACATTCACTAGCTAAACAAATATTACTTTCATTTTAAAAGACATACTTTTGTACCTTGAAAGCTTAAAACCCCACCTTGCAACAGGAAGAAACATCAATGTCGGGTTTTCTACTATTCAAATATAAGCAATGCTGGAAACAAGTTCCCCAATTAAACACGAAGTCATACCCTCTTGGAGTACCCATATCTTTGTCAGTGTTTTGGTAACTGTAGTGTAACAGAATATTTTTTAAAGACATCACTAATTTCTTTTTAAACCAGGAACCTGAATTTGTTTCAATGAAAAAAAAATTTTTTCAAAAGCATGAAATCACACTGTATTTTTTAAAAAGATCAAAATCCTAGACTCCTACGAAAAACTAGGATCATTTTTGTAATTTTAACATGGACAATGTAATGGCCTGATGAAGTGCAGCAACATCCGTCGACTATATTCCCTAAAGAGGTCAGAAATGGATTGTGTAAATGGCCACCCTGGGACTTTCATGGGGAGAAGCTACGTGAGTCGGGGCAGAAGTGAGAAGTAACCACACTGCTAATCCAGTTAGTTTGGCTGCCCCACAGGAGTACTGTGAGCACTGAGGGATCAGTCAGCTGCAACTTCTCCTGCTCTGAGATTCCCAAGAGTCAGACCAGAACAAAGGGCATAAATGCACTAAGGCTGATCTCTTAGTAAATTGATACGATAAGCACTGCTGCACCTTTGGCCGTAAACTTATTTTAACTGCCCCAATTTTTAAGCACCATTAAGTGGTTAGCCTTTCTCTCCAATGTCTTTAATTTTCAGATTGAAAGAAAATGGCAACAGCTGAAGGAGAATGATGAGCATTCTGTGAGATTGCAATTAATAAAGTCAGGACAAACTCTTCAGTCAGTTTAGGACCCAGGTTAAAAATATGAGAGGGAAAAAGAAAAACTGGACTAAAAGACAAGGAAAACAAGAATTACATATTATTCCATGGATCTGGATTAAAAGTAGTTTTTTTAAAAATGTTTCTTTAGTTCTGTGTTCAAACGTGTATGAATAGATGCCTGTATCTATTAAAAGACACATACACTACATATAGCGTTAAAAATATCTATTCTACAGTTTTTTCAGTACTTTGTAACATTAGTCAAAATAGAATGAGCCAACAGAGTAAAAATGTTCAGGTTTTGGAGAAAAACATAAACGGAACTGAGTAATAAATTACCATTGTGCGTGCATCCCTAAATGCTATTGCTATGTTTCCGGGTTAAATTCTAACAGGTCAGTGATGATGCAATTTAAACGCTCATCTTAAGCAGCATCTACCTGGGGCTGAAGGCATTTCCCTGTATTCTTACTACTCACAGACAGGAGAGATGTACGAGCTGTTTACAATAGTATAAATACTGCTTTGGCAATTATGAACACAGCAATGTTGGTTTCACGGGGTTTCTCTCTTGTCTTTAGCAAGTACACATCAAATCTCACAGCAACACTGACTCTTGCATGGAAAGCCCGTCCCGATTCCTGTAGTGGTAGGCTGGAGGTGGGGGCCCTGAATATGGATACCCAGATGGACTGGCATCTTCTGTGGCCGGTGAAGTTTTATACCGCACGGGACTATCTACGGAAACTGCAGGGAGGCCATGGTCCTGAAAGGGTGCGTGCTGAAAGGCTGAGTATTTTGGTAAATTGTCACGGCTAGCTTCTCGGGTCCATGATTGTCCCTGCGTCTCAGGTCTGTATGCATAACTAACCTCTGACCATGTTCTGTTATCTGGCAAATAATCCACTGGCGGAATGATCAATTTTCCATTCTTTGGTGACCCTGAATTGCCTGAATATCCCCCAGCACCAATGTCAACAGGGAGGACTTCTATTCGACTAGATGGCAGTACAAGGGGACTTGGGCGGCTGTAAGATTTCTCCGGAGAAGCACTGATGGAAAGAGTAGAACCATGAGGTCTCCTGGAAGGATTCAGTTGAGTCCCAGGGCTAAACTGTGGAGAAGCAAAGCTGCTGTTGGCAGTAGGGAAGTGTTTGGGTGAGTTTCCGTGGTAAATGGGGGGATTGCTGTAGGAGGGGGGATGGGCTAGCCCTCGGGCTTCCCCATCTAGCTGGGACGGATATCGTGCATGACTTGGAGTCTGTACTTTAAAAGTAAACTTGCTGGATACTTTTGATGGACTAGAACTTGGCTCAGCGGGCTTTCTCGGGCTGGGAGGGTAAAGGGCATGCCGTGGGCTCTGGGAGTAAGCCCTTTCCAGTGCCTCCTCCACGGAAGCACCGCTGTCCAGCTCCGGGCCCGGCACGTTGTCGTACTGCGATGCAGTGGAGACCCGCTTCCCGTCCTCAGCATCCAGGGCCTTCATCTTGGGCCGCGCGTTTGCCACCCGCACCTCGGCAGGGCCTGGGGCGGTGACTGCGAGCGCGGGGTGCGCTGCTCGACCTTTGCTTTCCATGGTGTATTTGGCAGTTCTTTCCGCAGCTGAGACGTCTGATGGTTTATTCCATTTGGGCACAAATTCCTTCCTGATATTTGAAGTGGCGTTGCTATTTTGGTTGGCGGCTGCGTGATTATATTGCCTGGAACTGTCCTGTGGACCCGATGGGAGTTTTCTTTGAAAATCTACCTCATCTTTAAGCTTTTTGCTCTCCTCCTCCACCGATTTCCGTCTTGGCGGCTGTGCTCTCTCGGGCGTCCCGGTCCTGCTCTGGGGGTGCGGCGAGTGCTCGTGCCTCCTGTGGGGCGCCGCGCTCTCCCTCCTGCCACTGACCTGCGGGCTCGGCCGGCCCACGCTCCTCTGTCCGTTGCTCAGGTGATAGACGCCCCCAGACTGAAGTTCAGGCGGAAGCTGTCCCAAGGGCTTCTTTGGATATTCATCCTCTTTACCTAAAAAGAAAGAGAAAGGCTAAGTAAGATAATACACGAGGATACACGAGGAAACAGTACCCAATAGAAGCAATCCATTAGTAATAATGTCAAGCTTTTCATCTGTGCGCAGATACATGCTGACATACCACACACTTTCTACCACACACACACAACTGTTTATACCACAGAAGGTTGGTAGCTGATGAGAGGTGTTTTTTAGAGACTGATACTAAAACATACCAACACTCACAATTATATTAGCCCAAATGTATTGTGGGTGGGAATATTTTGTAATTTTATGCATAAGTTTCATACGATTGTATATAACACGATTCTTATATTTTGCTGACAAGTCGTTAATGCTTTTTCAAGCCTGCAAAGCTGATACTGTCATTTCTATTCCCAACAGGCAGGTTAGTAGTTCAGTGTCTCAATACTATATTACTTTCACTTTAACCTTCCTCAGCTATGATGGTTTTGAAATCTCAGTTCAACCTCTATCAATGCCAAGCAGGTCTGCAAAATTTAAAACTCAACTGATGACTAACTGTGGTCTCAAAGTTGTCCTCAAATAGATTATTATTATTAAATACTCCCACAGCACAATTTCCTGATCAAAAGAAAAAGTACTCTCTATCTGAAAACTAACATTCCAAAAGAATCCTACTTAATGCAAAAAAGAAAAGGAATTTTAAAAAAAAGAAAGTCGTATTGGATACTATCAGTTTTGTATTTTAAATAATTAGCAGAAAATTCACGAGGAATTAAAGGAAGGTGTAATAGATTGGCCATTTAACCAACAGTGTTTAAAAATTATCTTTTATAATATGTGTATCTAATAAACATCATCTTGAAGAAACAACAGACTTCACTTAAAATTCCATGTTTTTCACCTGTTTTTACAAAATAATGTACTGTCATTTAAAAATGCATTTTTGCTCTTTTCAAATATCCACCCATCCACCCATCTAGAAATATTTACTGAGTAAGCCTGTTGGAGTGTCAGGCACTGTGCTGAGTGGTAGGAATAAGACGTGGTCTTTTTTTTCACGTAGCTTACAGTCTTGATGATGATAATTTTGTCATTTATGCACATTATAATTTTCTTTAGGATATTTCCAAAAAATATTCAGTGATCTTTTTGGCGTGAGAGGAGGGAACAGAGAATTATGAAGAAACAATATCCTTTAAATAATTAAGCTATCAGGATCAGAATAATTGAGCTAAAACAACTTTTGTGCCCTTCTGATTCAGTAGTTTTTAAATAAAAAGCAGACTCTTTTTTTTTAAGCCAAATTTCATATGAAACTCCCATATAGAAAAGAAAATATACTCAAAGCTGCTGTAGTTAAAGTCGGGGTTGGGTAGGACCAGGGCTCCTCCCAATGAAACCTCTTTTCCTCCCTTTTCCTCTTCCCTCTTCTGGGCAGCTCTGAAGGGCCCGAGGGTTCCAGAGACATCGAGTCCTCCCTGCGTTTTCTACAGGGAAAGCAGAGTCCAGGAGAAGCCAAGTGATCTCACAGTGGCAGGAACCCAGTGAAAACCCAGTGTTTTCATTTTCAGTTCACTCTTCTCTTCCCCTGTGCCGTTTTCATGAAGTGACAGAGAAATTTTTGATGGTTTCAATGGAACTTTACTTTGACAATGTTTATGCAAGCTCCTTATTTTATACATATGAAAGAATAAAAAGTGTTAGAATTGGCAATTACAGTTTGTTTCAACTCATTCATCCATTCAGCAAATACACAAAGCAACTACTATGCAGCAGACACTGTTCTGGTTGTCCGCAATACAGGGACGGAATGAGAAAAGGGATGTCCCTGTCCTTCTGGAGCCTATATTCTAGTTATACAAAGTGCCCTGAAGAAAAGTAAACTAGGAAAAAGGAACTAAAATGATTGGGAGCTGGACAGGGCAGAGCAGCAGAGTGCCAGCAAGGAGGCGGCCCTCTGAGCATGGGCCTTGAGTTGGGGACAGGCAGGCACACATGGGGCCTTGAAGAATACGGCGAGGAATTTGGATTTTATTCCAAGTTAACTATAAAATACTAGAGGCTTTTCAGCAGAATTACACGATCTCATGTTTATCTTAGATCACTTTAATGGTGGCTGGGATTTCGATTGTGGTAATACTGAATGATGATGACACTAATGGCTGATACTCACTAGGCACTCACTGTGTGCTGGCCTCTGCTCAGAAAGCTGTACCTGTAAGGCCTGTGATAGGCACAGAGTGCAGGGCTTTACAATTTTCCCATATTTTAATGGAAAATGGAGGCAGAAACTAACTTGCTCAAAGGCTCACCACTAGCAAGTCACAGGTCCAGAATTCAAACCCTGAGCTGATTCCAGCACCTCTGCTCCTCCTCCTACACTATACCACCATGGAGGCAGTGAGAAGAAGTTGCTTCCAGGGTAACTTATCAGGCAGTGTCTGCACACCTGCTCAATGGGTTAGATGTGAACTGTGAAAGAGCAAGCAGCGCACAGCATAACTCCTGGCCTGAGACAGCCACAGGCAGATCCTATTCTGGAACAGCTGGCAGAACCCACGTTGTTCTTAAACCTTTTGGTAAGAAATATATTTTATAATACGTGGACCAATTATTTTCATTGACAACCCAAACTTTAAAATGCTTGTAATTCAGAAAAGTTTTCTTTGCTTTATGAATGCATATGTGAAATAAACTTGAAATGCCAGGAAGGGAGAAAGCAGACTTTAAAACTAGCAAGTCAAGAATACTCCAAGTAGTTATTCAGCACATCAGGTTAAAAAGCAGCAATAAAAATTAAATTAAAATCTATCCAGAATCCTCCAAAAGTTTTTTCCTATCAGGTCTACAAATAGTCATCCATTTACTCCCAAATATATGAATGCCTTCTTCCCTATAGGCAAATAATCCCAACAAACACAAATTATCAATCAGATATAAAGACACATATAATAGAAAGACTGAATTTATAAACTGTCCTCTAGTCCCCACTGTCTGACAATTTCCTACGGGCAGAACACAGTAATCTGATTGGCTAATTCAGTGGCTGGCTGATATTCCATCAGATAATATCAGCCAATCATCAAAACATCCTTCTCAGGTTAGTAAGAAGAAATGTGATGACAAACATAACCATTAAAGAAAAGGAAAACGGTGACGCCCAGAGTGGCGAACGCACGCCTAAAGATGCACTGTCACCGGGGCAAAACTGGATTCGCTGCAGACTGTCACACTGAGCCCTGGAAGCTTCTCCACCACCCACTGGCTTTTGGCAGCCTGCAGAGAGCCACCAACTTTTTAGCTCACAAGAAATAATTTAAAATGTCTTTTAAGATTCTCCATAGCAGTATTTAAAAAACAAACAAAACCAAAAAAGGGAATAGATTCCCGGCTGGTCTGCTGCTGCTGCTGCGCCTGCGTGTGCTCTCCCCTACATCGTGCTGGCAGTGGAAGCACCCAAGCTGCTCTCAGCGCTGCCTGCAGGTGCCCAGATTCTGATTTCCATGTTTCAGTCTGCATGAATTCTCAATTAGTGAAAACTCAATTCACCTGACATGCAGCATTTTGAAGGGCAGCTACCCATAGCTCTATAACCCCAATCTCAAAACTGGATTGTTTTAAATAAATTTTAGGGACTGCCTTTTTCTGTTAGCAAAAACTCACCTACTTCATTATTTGTGATCATTTGCTTTCATGGTCCTAGCACATTTTCAATGTCAATAATGTAATGAAACAAATTACAGTGATTATAATAAAACATTTTTTATACAACCCCATCAAAAAAAAACTGGGCAAAGCAAATGTGGATGGTAGACACAGGCAGTAACAACCCTATAGGAGAATTTAGAGTTCCAATACTTTGCAGATTTCTATATGTAGTTTTCTATGTCTTGTGGTAACCAATTTATTCCTGAGAATGGTTAACATGTGTTTGACTTCCAAAGTTTTTTCCCTAGACACTCAGCTATTGCTATTTATTGATGATAATCAAGTACAACAGCACCCCTTTTAAGTGTGGTAACCCAGAATTTAAGCCATATTCTAGGTTTGAACTAACTAAGATGGCTGATTACTTCC
Source organism: Piliocolobus tephrosceles (assembly GCF_002776525.5). NCBI lineage: Eukaryota > Metazoa > Chordata > Mammalia > Primates > Cercopithecidae > Piliocolobus > Piliocolobus tephrosceles. Next base: position 119,990,826 of record NC_045442.1, on the reverse strand, counting down.
CTTACCCTGAACACTGTAGTGGAAAGTGTATAGCTGTCAGGCAGTCACACTGTACTGCCCTTCCTTTAGAGACAATGTTTCCCAAATGTTAAGTTGTATGTCTCCAAGGCACAGTGGAAACAGCAGGGTCAACAGGAACAAGTGACCTGAATTTGAATCTGCCACAATCAGCTGTGTGAACTTGGGAGTCTCAGAATTCTCATCTATAAATTAAAACGGCAATATCTATTTTATAGATTTAAGAGTTACTATATAAAGAAAACTCTAGCATATTTCCTGACATATAGAAGATGCTTAGGAGCTGGTAGCTGCTATTATTCTATACAGTCATGCATCACTTAATGACAGGCATATGTTCTGAGAAACAAGTTGTCAGGCAATTTCATCATCATGTGAACATCAGAGTGTAGCGGGGGAACCCGCCTCCAGTATTTCAATGTAGGTTCTTTCTATTTTCCATAAGTGTCAGCCGGCTGAGAAATAAAGAGAAAGAGTACAAAGAGAGGAATTTTACAGCTGGGTCACCGGGGGTGACATCACATATCGGTAGGACCGTGATGCCCACCTGAGCCTCAAAACCAGCAGGTTTTTATTAAAGATTTCAAAAGAGGAGGGATGTACAAACAGGGAGTAGGTCACAAAGATCACATGCTTCAAAGGGCAAAAAGCAGAACAAAGATCACATGCTTCTGAGGAAACAGGACAAAGGGCAAAAGGCAGAACTTCTGATAAGGGTCTATGTTCAGCAGTGTACATATTGTCTTGATAAACATCTTAACAGAAAACAGGGTTCGAGAGCAGAGAACTGGTCTGACCAAAAATTTACCAGGATGGAGTTTCCCAATCCTAGTAAGCCTGAGGGTACTGCAGGAGACCAGGGCGTATCTCAGTCCTTATCTCAACCATATACGACAGACATTCCCAGAGCGGCCATTTATAGACCTCCCCCCAGGAATGAATTCCTTTCCCAGAGTATTAATGCTAACATTCCTTGCTAGGAAAAGAATTTAGCAGTATCTTCCCTACTTTGCACATCTGTTTATAGGCTCTCTGCAAGAAGAAAAATATGGTTCTTTTTGCCCACCCCACAGGCAGTCAGACCTTATGGTTGTCTTCCCTAAAAATCACTGTTATTGTTCCCTAAAACATCGCTGTTATTCTGTTCTTTTTTAAGGTGCACTGAGTTCATATTGTTCAAACACACGTGTTTTACAATCAATTTGTACAGTTAACACAATTATCACAGTGGTCCTGAGGTGACATACATCCTCAGCTTACAAAGATAACAGGATTAAGACATTGAAGTAAGACAGACCTAAGAAATTATAAAAGTATTTGGACTCGGGAAGGGGAACATCACACACTGGGGCCTATCATGGGGAGGGGGGAGGGGGGAGGGATTGCATTGGGGAGTTATACATGATATAAATGATGAATTGATGGGTGCTGACGAGTTGATGGGTGCAGCACACCAACATGGCACAGATATACATATGTAACAAACCTGCATGTTATGCACATGTACCCTAGAACTTAAAGTATAATAATAAAAAAAAAAAGAAATTATAAAAGTATTATTTGGGAACTGATAAATGTCCATGAAATCTTCACAATTTATGTTCCTCTGCCGTGGCTCCAGTCGGTCCCTCCGTTCGAGGTCCCTGACTTCCTGCAACAAGGGTGCATTTATACAAACCTAGATGGCACAGCCTACTGCACACCAAGGCTCTATGATACAGCCTAGTACTCCTCCTCAGCTACAAACACATATAGCATGTTACTGTACTCAATACTGCAGGGTCACTGGAACATAATGGTAGGTATTTATGTATCTAAAGATAGAAACAGGACAGTGAAAATATGGTATTTTCGTCTTATAGGGCCAGCATCCTGTATGTAGTCCACTGTTGACTGAAAGTTTATTATGCATCTCATGAGGGTAGCTGTTTTTAGACAGGTTCAAAGTGCTTTATATTGATTCCTATCTCAGTTTATCTTATTTAGACTCATCACTTCAATCTGGGATCTCCCTGGAATTTTACATTAATTATACCTCCCCATGTGATGCCATCCACAAATCTGAACACCATGTTACCAATGCTTTCATCCAAGTGACTGGTAACAAGTACTGAACACTCAGAGTAAGAACAAAAATAGAGCACCCTAACTTCTCTAAAAGGTAAAGAACTCTCAAAGGAAATGGAGGATGCCCTATATAGAAAATTAAATAAAGAATATGAACAGGAAACTCAAAGAAGAAAAGAGCAGGTAAATATATCACAAGTAATCAGAAAAATGCAAATTAAAATACTTCTAAATTGGTATATCTCACTACTGTGGGCTTGGAGAAACAAATTCTCCAATTTGACATATTGAATATTTTTGATCTAGGAATTCCACCTCTGAGAATTTATCCTAATATAATTAAGGGATATGCAAAATGTGTGCTATAAGGATGTTCAAAACTGCATTCTTTTAGAAAAGTTATATCCTCAACATAGAGGATTTGTGAAATTCAGTAACAATTATGAAACAAAAATATGGTGAAATAAGGTATAGAACATAAACTTGTAGCAGCCTACTGCCACATTAATGTATTTTTAACATTAACTAGTTAAAAAGAAAGTTATAAACAATATGTGTAGTATAATCTCATTTACTATGAATGACATACAGACATAAATCAATATATAAGTCTACAAAAATGACTAAAAAAACAAACACTAATAGGGGTTAATACAGTTTTTATTTTTATTTTTATTTTATTTTATTTTATTTTTGAGACGGAGTCTCGCTCTGTAGCCCAGGCTGGAGTGCAGTGGCTGGATCTCAGCTCACTGCAAGCTCCGCCTCCTGGGTTCATGCCGTTCTCCTGCCTCAGCCTCCCGAGTAACTGGGACTACAGGCGCCCGCCACCTTGCCCGGCTAGTTTTTTTGTATTTTTTTAGTAGAGACGGGGTTTCACCGTTTTAGCCAGGATGGTCTCGATCTCCGGACCTCGTGATCCACCCATCTCGGCCTCCCAAAGTGCTGGGATTACAGGCTTGAGCCACCGCGCCCAGCCTAATACAGTTTTTAAATGCTCTTAGTCTGAATTATTATTTTTCCTTAAGTACTACATATTTTTTCTGCTGAGTATTAATCTGAGTAACAGAGAAGTATAAAGTTTAAAAGCACAGAATACTGTTCTATAGGTAGGATGATATTAATCTGCAGTTTTGCTGTATGACTTGTAAGAAATATTTTTAGCTTATCCAAAAAAGTATTTTAAGACTTTGCCAAACACTTTACTTTTACCTATATATACTAGGTTGATGGCATTCTTCCAATTCATTAAATGAGAAATCTTACCAAAAACAAAGTCAGATTAATCAAGTATGGCATTGCTTGATGGAGTCAGATTAGTGATCACCTTCTTTGCTTTCTGAGTGCTCAAAACTCCATTTTTAATTAATCCATTTATTGATTCTTGCCTCAGACAGACATCATGTTTACTTGTCTGTGATTTACATTATTCAACTTTTATCCTCTGTAAAAAGTGGAACTACATGTTTCTTATCGCTGTCCTTCAAGCACTTGTTTGGCTCCACAGCTTTTCCCAGATGACTGTCAATCACAGTTCGCTTAGTCGAATGGTATGTCCCAGGGTCTCTTAGTCACAGCTTGGCTGCACTTGGCTTCAAGTTCCTCCTATCAATATTTATTCAAATGTTCTCATTCTAAAACCTCTTTTTTACTGAAAACATGGAAGTGAAACATTACTGGACTAGTGCCTACATCCCTCGCTCAGAGGAGTGGTCCTATCCTTCTCCTAGTTCTCATTTAAATACAGAAAGTCCCTTGGCTGGTGTTACAAGGACAGGATAGGGAAGACAGGTCAAGGACAGCAGCAAGACGGTTTCATAAAATACCAGTGTGGTGCAGGAGACAACAAACTGTAGAGTGGGAGTGGAAGGGAGGAGGTGTGGGAAAAAAGCTGAATACCTTTGAGGAAAATGTTGCCATGGTATGGCCTACTCCTATGTTGTGATATTCACAGATTTTCATTCTGGAATTCTTTAGACACATAGGAGGCACATATCAGTAAAGACTGAGCTGGACACATAGTAAAATGTAGAATTACCAATATAAGGCATGTGTTTCTTAGGAGAAATAAGAAACCAACTGAGAAGTAATGGAAAGACTGAGGTGGTAACTTCAGGCACAAAACAAAATGCAAAGGTATGCGCCTTACAAATGTAGGAGATTTTATTGTTTAATATAAGGAGTAAGAAAAATATTTACCTTATAGTTAATTCTACTTTATATTCCAGTCAACACAGAAATGTCCCTGTCTAAGGAAGAGTGCCTAATAGTCTATATATCATACATCTATGCATCATATTAGAATTAAAGGAAAAGTTTAACACGCTCCATTTACTGAATGGGCAAGAGGCCAAAATGCACACTGGGAAAAAATCTGTGACTGTTCTGATATGCCCAAAAAGTAGCATCTTAAAGTTCTTTCATGGTAGTCCCTAACATATTTTCCCTCCCCCAGTAGAATATAATCTTACTTCTTTTGTATTCCTTCCCATAGTATCTAAAATCATAATACAATCACAAGGAAGGTGTTGACAAATGTTCGTTCATTCAAATATTCATGAGTTAGAGTAATGACACACTGTCCATATACACAGGCAGAAACCTGAGGGTTATAAACATCCAAGATCCACATGGCTAAGAAACTAGATGTAGCAGGGTTTGGGGAAAAACAAATCCAGTACAGACAAAATAACACTGCCTCTAATCAATTCCTAAATGATAACCTCTCTTTAGGAACTACTGCTTAAGAGGAATATGGCAAATACCTCGACTGTATAAAAACATTTAGAGGTTATGGCCTCTTTGCTCTGCCGAGATTTTCAGTAAGGATGCAAAAGGCAGTAGACAGGGATATAAGAAAGCCTTTCAAATACAGGTGCTGAAAACCCCATTCCTCCACATTTTAAAGACAATAAAGCAAGTGAGGCTGGAGGCCCTGCACAGTGGGTGAAGGGTATTCCCAGGTGCCTGGACCAGACTACAGGGCTGGGGTTTGCTTCACTTTAAACAGTGTCAGCTCACTCCTGCTTTCTAAAGTGATCCATGGCCAGGGAGCAGGCTCAATACTAACAAGTGTAGCCCGTGCACGCTCATGATACCTGCACCAATGTCCATCTCCCATGAACACTTGCTAATGCTAACGCTGCAATTATGCCATCTACACATTTCTCCCACAGCTGCCTAACCGCTGAATAGTGTAATAGTCTCAGAAATTCCACAATGAGCAGTGTATATACAGCCTACATTTCAAGGGAGGCCCTCAGGCCCCTGGGGCAGCACTGCGGAGGTGGTAACACTGTGCCTCTCAGGAGGAGGAGAAGCGAGAAGGGGCGGAGACAGCGAAGGAGAGGTGGGGAAGAAGGAAGAGGCGGCGCGGAGGTCACAGAAAGCGAGTAATGGAGAGGACCAGAGAAGCAGCCAGGAGCGCAGAGGGTGTGAGGATGGAGAAGGTGGAGGATGGAGGCAGCCACAGGGAACGTCATGGAAGGCCCACGGGGACTCGCGGGCTTTTCACAACCTCTGTAGGGAGAAAGACCTCAGCTCCACCAGCAATACGGAACCCAAGGACGCCATGCCAGGATCTGACCTCTACCATGATGAAGAGGAAAATCTCCTTGACTTCATTACAGAGGTGGTTCCTTTCTAGCGATTAATTATTCAACCTCCACTGAACTGAAAACACATCATGTAGACCCTGTAAGAAGGACGAATGCCATCACCAGTAACATTTTTATATGCCAATTAGTATTCTCTACTCTTCTTCACAGAAGTACGTCCAAATAAAGCATCCTACATTTTGGTGTGATCTATTTTCAGAGCTATCTCAGCCTGCTTGAACTACCACCCTAGCCCCACCACACAAACACTGCTTTACTTGTCATTGTTTGGTTTAAATATCTCCTTTCACCCCTAAGCAACTGTAACTAAAAGATTCAAGCATAATTGATGTCAAAACAGAAAGCTATATATAGGCAACAAGCATTCATATTTATTATCCGTGCTTGCATTCTGGGCTTCTTTTCAATAGATAGAATCATGTTTTTGCTCACTCCACTATAGCCTCGTGCCTAAAATTTTATTTTCCCTTTTTTCTCCCTAAAAACACAGGAATTGGAGGCCAGGTGTGGTGGCTCATGCCTGTAATCCCAGCACTTTGGGAGGCCAAGGCGGGTGGATTACAAGGTCAGGAGATCGAGACCATCCTGGCTAACACGGTGAAACTCCATCTCTACTAAAAATACAAAAAATCAGCCGGGCGTGGTGGCAGGCACCTGTAGTCCCAGCTACTTGGGAGGCTGAGGCAGGAGAACGGCGTGAACCCAGGAGGCAGAGCTTGCAGTGAGCCGAGATTGCACCACTGCACTGTGGCCTGGGCGACAGAGCGAGACTCCGTCACAAAAAAACACACACACAGGAATTGGAATAAAGACTTACTGCCCTACTCCTTAAAGAGTAAGGAGGCACCACAACTCCTAACAGATACAGCAGGGGATACTTTTGTGAAAATACTGTGTTATTGATATTTCTCACTGGTGTTTGCCTAAGTGGTATTTTATGGCAGTGCTAACAATTAGAATAATCTGCTCCAACAAAAAGGAATGTAACTTGACACATTTTAGAAAAAGACAAAAATGTTTATTATTTTCTTAAGTAACTTTAAAAAAAAAAAAAAAAAAAAAAAGAAGCCAACAAAAGAATATTCTAACAGTCCCTAAAAAGTAAGGGAGAGTCCCTCTCAGGCCCTTCAGGCTTGTCCCTGCTTGATTATTACACTGGTCTCTGTCACCCCCCAGTGGACGCCACACTCAACTACAAGCCTCGCCCATCAACGGCCTCCGAGGCGTTAGCAAGTTTTCGCACCCAACAACAGGCGCATCATTGCAGCAAAGCGCTTTAAGTGCTCGCTCTGTGACCAGCATTCTACCTTTACGCTTTCAGCAGCAGAATACACATACTCTGACTGTTCTAACAGTTTTCGGGAAGAATCGGTGGGGGGTCACTCTCAGGAAAATAATTCTATTATTCTAGGAAAGTGTTATCCCCTTCCAGATCGAACAGTAAGTCCAATTGTATTTTTAAATATTGTGGACTTCAAATATATTACCTGAAAAATCAAATGACATTATTTCTGTTTAATGTAATGTTATCCAAAATATACAATTCAAACACTTGTAGCTTTCAATAACGTGATGAAAAGAAACAGAATTTGCTTTCTAAATTATGGCTGTAATTTTTTTTTAAGTTCAAAAAATTTTTGTAGTTAGGTTCCTAGGCTTGACTTTTTTTTCCCAGCAGATCAAACTTGAAAGGTAAAGGAAAAAGAGCCTATTATGTAAACACACATCTCTCACTATACACCTATTTAATGCCACACAAATGCAAGAGGTCTCTGTTAAGTAACTTTAAAACCCTACACTTTGTTTCCTAGAGTTTCAATTTTTACACACATGAAAAATGTTTAAGTGTAATATCATTTTACATTATATGAGTAAATAAAAGTGAAAACCCACTCCAATCCTCAAAAAGTGGGGCAATTTCTAAACTGGCATCCAATAAAACTGCTTTGCTTCTATGTGTATGCAGTCAAGCTAGAGAATGGTTTCCTACGCCCAAAAAACTGCCTCATGCTAACCTTTTGTAGACAGTTTATTATCTAAAAAATACATTAGGATTTCACTTACTCAATAGAAGTACCTAATACAGCCACAGCTACAGCCACACAGTGTTATTAGGTGCTGGTGAGGCAGGAGCCGGTCACTGTCCCAGGGAACTTTCTGTCTAACAGAGACACGTCTGACAGAGGCACTGAAAGTGTGAGGACAAAAGCATGTGTAGTGGATGGGCCAGGCACAAAACAGGTGCAGGTGATCAACTTCTGTGGGTTTGGGGAGGCTGGGGACCCGCTGAGAAGGCTTCAGGCCATGCTTAAACCAAGTCGTGACACTCAGCAGAATGGATGAGGACAGAGGCATTTGAGGAATGGTCAGGGGCACTCTTGGAGGAGGAGCGTATTCCAATGCAAAGTGCAAAGTATTCCAATGCAAAGTATTGCAAATTATGCAAAGTATTGCAAAAAAATTATGCAAAGTATTGCAAAAAATGCAAAGAATTCCAATGCAAAGTGAAAGAGCAGGCTTGTTAGAGCGGTGAGCGGCAAGGCGAGGGGCCAGGTGGGTGTAATGCACAGCTCTGGAGTCAGCTGACAGAACTCTTATTCCCAACTGTCTGACCTCGGGCAGGTACTTAACCCTGAAGCCCAAGTTTCCTCATCAGTAAGCTATCAATAATAATACTGATGGCAAACTCCCCATGAAAACTATTCAAAATTAAAATAAATGCCAGTTAATTACAAATTATTGACCTACTAAAGCAGGAACAAATGAAAAGAACAGAGGATTCCATCAGGTTCAAAGATCTCTAAAAGTAAAACGTCAAGATCTTCTGGGTAGAAAGGGGCAGACCAGAGGAGAAGGAAGAATGAGGTGGTGGACGAACAGGGTCTAAGGAATCCGGACTATGTGACAAAGCCATCTCGTGGGCACCACCGTTGAGATGATGAAGGCGGTGATGCCCGATGGAACTCACTCACAGTTCCAGCTCATGATTCAGCTGACTGAGAAGGCACACCCCAAATTTATCTGGGAAAAAAGTCTTCATTCCTGAAAATCTAGAAATAAATGCCAAAGCTTAACAGAATCAAACGTGATTAATTCTGTAGTTTTTTGCATTAAGGAATCTGTTTGCATTTAGAATTTTCTGTGTTTCACATATTTATATTTCAGAGAATCCGGCCAAGTTGGCCTTCTTATGCCAATTTAAAAATATGCAAATGAGTCACTGATTAGAACTTTTGATTATTTAAACTTATAAACAGTATACTGAAACAATTAAGAGACTTAAGGTTCAGCATATTCTTAAGGTTGAATTAATTAGATTTGTACATTTTTTAGAACTAGGAAACATTTTATTTTTAAATTGAAATTTGATACATTTAAAGGAAACTGGATATATTACATTTATAAAGGGAATTAAAAACGTTTGTAGGAGTTTATAAGTGAAACCAAACATTAACTAAAGTTCCATTAGACGAGAATGTTACAATTTGCCAGATTTAAAAATACTATACTAACTTCTGTAAACTGAATATAAGGAAGAAAAACGTTTCTTAATTTGTAACTTTAATAAATACTAATTTTTAAAACCTAAATAATCACGTGCATAGAAAACTTGTCCTTGAGTTAAGGATTTTTTTAAAAAACTTGCATCAACAAATGCCTCCTGCAAAGGGCTGCTGGAAAATAATAAGCTAATATGTGAATACAAAGCATTTAGCAAAAGTCTATCATAGAAGACTCCAAGTTTGCTGTTATCATTTTTATTAGGTGACTCAAAAGTGGCCGGGGAGGCGGGATGTGAAGTGTAGAAGCCACAGACAGGAGAGAAAGTGTGTCACACTAAGGAGAGTGGATGTTCTCCCGTAAGCACTGAAGTACCCCAAAGGCTCTGGCCATTTACTAAGACTAAAATGGCTCTGTTAACTATTCTGAGAAAAATCTTCTTTGATTCTTCTATCTAGGTCATAAACTATAAATCTGGCTAAACTGGCAGACACCGTGGATTAAAATAGGCTTTCTAACCAGAATGACTTTCGTTAATCAACGAAAGTGCTGCCAAATGGCTTCATCTGAATAGAAGACAGCATAGAAAACCAGTAAACAGAAAAACAGTAAGCATTTATTCCGCCTTTTCAGTAGTAACTATATTTTAAGGTAACCAAAGAGTTACATTTAAGGTAACTCTCTTGACAAGGGAGGAAAAGCTCTTTGTTACAGAAGAAAGTTTGTCCAAAAAATAAAAATAAAAAAGTAAAAGAGGCTGGGCGCGGTGGCTCACGCCTATAGTCCCAGCACTTTGGGATCACCCGAGGTCAGGAGTTTGAGACCAGCCTGACCAATACAGAGAAATCCCATCTCTACTTTAAAAAAAATACAAAATTAGCCAGAAGTGGTGGCACATGCCTGTAATCCCAGCTAGTTGGTAGGCTGAGGCAGAAGAATTGCTTGAACCTGGGAGGCAGAGGGTGCAGTGAGCCGAGATCGCGCCACCGCACTCCAGCCTGGGCAACAAGAGCAAAACTCTGTCTCAAAAAAAAAAAAAAAAAGTGAAAGAAATCACTGAATTTGAAAATCACTATTTTGCAACCTCTGAAGAAATTTGATATAGGCAAGGATTATCAACGGAAGCTAAAAAGCATGAGGGAGAGTGTTAAAGGGAAACTGGACACCTCCATACAGTGTCAAGACATCATCCACAGATTACCTAATTGAAAAGATTGTTTTTAGTTAAAAAAAACTTTTATTTTAAATCAAAAAGATATGATTATCATCACCAAACTCAGCATCTCCAATATTAAGAAAACAGTAGTCACTGTGGGACTCCTGTCTAATCTAAATCGTATTAAACTGCTCCATCTAGCTTCTAGTACACCAGGAAAGAAAAACCAGACATTCTCTGGAATGTCCCAGAGGGTGGGACATTCCACAGAAGAGCGGGACTATGCTCTTCAGCAGGTCAGTGTCATTCACAGGAAAACAAAAGGGGGGGTGAAGAGGGGGGAAGAGGAAAGGAGTACTGCTCCCTGACAAGTGACTTAAGCCCGTGAGACAAATACAAAATGTAGCCCTGACTAAGTGCTGGTAAGAAAAACAACTTAAAAGGCAGCCTAAGGGACAACTGGAAATACTCCCACATGGAGCTGGCATGAGATCATGCTGAGGAATCACACTCTAGTCACACTGTTACACTTGTTAGTGGAGCAATGGCATTGTGGTTGGCTGGGGAAAGGTCCTTGTTTCTTGGCTACAGAGACAAGTATTTGAGGTGAAGTATCCCGAAGTCCTTATTTTCACTTTAAAATTGTTCAATAAGCTGGGCAATGGGTACCTGGAAGGAGGTCATTATACATTTCCTTACTTCTGAATATGTTCAAAAAGCTTCACAATAAAAAAGTTTTAAAAAATGTTTCAACAGCAACTACAAAACACACAGAGATAAAATAAAGGTACAAAAATGCTAACAGTTAAATCTATGAGGTGGCATGTGGGTAATCATTTGTAATTTTTTTATCATATTTCTCTGTATTTTTGATAGCTTTCCTAAGTAAAGTTAAAAGAAAAGACACCAAACCCACACACAAAAACCCCCACAAAACTCCTTCTCACACAAATCTACTTAATAAAAACCAAAAATTTAAATGGTAGACACTGTAGACTATCACAATGATAAAAAACTACATGTCAAAAAAACATAGACATGAATACAGCAAAAGAAAAGTCATGCCTTTCAACACTTTCACAAACCACCCCCATACTATGAAATAAATAAGCATTTGACTTTTATTATTATTATTATTATTTTCAAGATGGAATCTTGCTCTGTCACCCAGGCTGGAGTACAGTGGTGCAATCTTGACTCACTGCAACCTCCGCCTCCTGGGTTCAAGCAATCCTTCTGCCTCAGCCTCCCGAGTAGCTGGGATTACAGGTGCCTGCCACCACGCCCCACTAATTTTTGTATTTTTAGTAGAGACAGGGTTTCGTCATGTTGGCCAGGCTGGTCTCGAGCTCCTAACCTCAAGTGATCTGCCCGCCTCGGATTCCCAAAGTGCTGGTATTACAGGTGTGAGCCACCGCACCCAGCCAAGCATTCGACTTTATGGAAAAAAGAAGAAATAAACTAAGAAAATCAGAATTAACTAATTCAAGAGTTGATTCTTGATACAATCCAATTAATAAAGACTAAATTCTGGATAATTTTATCAAAGAGCAGGAGAAGGTAAAAGAAAGTGAGAAACGAAAATGTAGGACTGTTACAGATATATGATAAAAGAACCGTAAGATACTTTGCAAAACCTTACATAAATATATTAAGAAACTAGAAATGAACAGCTTTCTAGGAAAACATAAATCACCAAATGACCCACACTGACCTTAGAAGACAAAACAAATCAAAACATTAACCCCCCAAAACAATTATATTAGGCGGAAATAGTTTCACAAATATATTTTCGAGTTGTTAAGGAATAATTTTAATACTATGTTAAAGTTCCAGAACACAGAGAAAGAAGTAAAGCTTCCAAATTATGAGGACAGCATAACCTGACAACACACCGCCATTTTGGTTAACTGCAATGAAATCTCAGGAATAACCACTTCAAGTGTTAAGTAAAATATTAGAGAGTATAAATCAGCAGTACTATAAAGGAATAACTTGTAACAACCAAGTGAAGTTTATCCAAGAATTGCAATGAATGGTTCACTACTAGGAAGTATATTAACAAAATGATTCATGTAAAAAGTTTTAAAGTAAAAAAAAAAATTAACTCATTTGTGTTCAAAAGGCATTCAAAAAAACTGAACATGCACTTTGATTTTTCAAGAAAACTTAAAAACAGTAATAGCTGAATACTTTCTAGCTATTTTCTAAAAAAGAGATAGGATGCATGAATACTGAAAAGGAAGAGGAAGAACGATTATTTGTTGAAGATAAGACTGTGTATCTTAAATCTTAGAAAATCTAAGATAATTGATCAAATATATTGGCTACAAAAATAATATTAAAAGGATACGGAGAGTTTTCCAAACCAGTTAGAAAGAAATGGAAGAAAAGCTTCAACTTGCAATAGCAATAAAAGATAACAACTATCCCCCGTAGGACTTGGCACCCCTGCCTTCACTCTGTTTGGGTCTCTTCTGCAGAGCCCCTGCTTAGGCTCCAACACCAGTGGCAGCGGTAATGTCCACACACCTGATCCTGTGGGGAAATGGCAGGTCTGCAGCACACCTGGGGTTGTCCAGTGACCACCTGCTGACAGCCACGTTTTATATGGTACATGAGTGGGAGGCAGAATGTGAGACCAGAAATGTCTCACAGTCACATGAAGAAAACAAACCTCAACTGCAAAATAAAAGCTTTTACTCAGAAAAACTCAATTTTTAAAATACCAGTTTTCTCTCAAAAATCCTTAATTTCAGTGCAATCTCAATACTAATAAAATAACATATCTGAATAACACTAAAATAGTAGTGGATTCTTTTTTATAACTTGACAAAATAATACAAAATAATGACGGAACATTTGCCCTAACAGATATTCAAAGGGTAACTGGAGGCCGGATACTCCTGTAATCCTAGCACTTTGGGAGGTTGAGGTGGGCATACTGCTTGAGTCCAGGAGTCGGAGACCAGCCTGGGCAACATGGCAAAACCCTGTCTCTACAAAAACTACAAAAATTACCCAGGAGTGGTGGCATGCGCCTGTAGTCCCAGCTACCTGGGGAGACTCAGGAGGGAGGATCACTTGAGCCGGTGAAGTCAAGGCTGTAGTGAGCCATGATTGTGCCATTACACTCCAGCCTGGGCAACAGAGTGAGACGCTGTCTCATATTTAAAAAGTGTAATTGGAAAAGCAGAGAGCAGTGGAACAGAATAGAGTGCCAAAATGTCATTTAATAAATGCCACTAATCCACATGACTAATGGTTTGGAAAATAAGCAGAGCTGAGTTCTTACTCCATAACAAAAAGTAAATTCTAGATGAGCTAAAGATTTAATCATACTCAATTATATCTCAATGAAGTTGTACCCATAAGCATTAAAAAAACATAAATGTTAGAAGAGAAATATGGGTACTTAAGAAAAAACACTTCATCCAGCATGTGGAAAATTCTTTACAAAAAACACAAAAGCAAGAAGCCATAGGGAAAGCAGTATGGAAGATGCCTGCAACACATAATAAACTGGCCAGTCTCCTTAACAAGAGCCTGTATGAACAGACCAATAGAAAAATGGGCAACAGATGAACGGGGAAGTTCACAGAAAAAGAAAGAAGGATGCCCCAAAGATATCTAAGAAAGATACTCAAAGAACTACCAATCGAACAACAATCGAAGACTCTATTCAATCAGCAAACATTTTAAAACATAACAGCACCATGTTTTCATGTGGGCATAGGAAAACAGGCGTCATCACACATGACTCGGGAGTTCACACTGCCACAGTTATGTAAGGAGTCAAAAGGAAGTGGTATGTTCATGTAGGGTATGTATGTATGTATGTATGTATGTATGTATGTATGTCTGTATTTATGTTGGAGTCTCGCTCTGTCGCCCAGGCTGGAGTGCAGTGGCCATCCAGCTCACTACAAACTCCGCCTCCCGGGTTCACGCCATTCTCCTGTCTCAGCCTCCCGAGTAGCTGGGACTACAGGCACCGCCATCACGCCTGGCTAATTTGTTCTATTTTTTAGTTGAGACGGGGTTTCACCGTGATAGCCAGGATTGTCTCGATCTCCTGACCTCGTGATCCGCCCTCCTCGGCCTTCCAAAGTGTTGGGATTACAGGCGTGAGCCACTGTGCCCGGCCTTATGTAGGTTTTTAAAAGGATAGATGTGCCAAGGAAACTTCTTGGTATGATGTTCATTTAATTATCTTAGTGTTCCATATACAGTTCACAACAATTTAAAGAGAATGACAGGCAAGCGATGAAAGGCAGATGGTCGTGCTACAAAATGTAGAGATGCCTTATCCATTCTACCTTCACTGCCAGTAGGATCAGAGCATGATTCTGCTATTATTTATTCCTCCTCTTTTCTCCCCTGCCCCATTCTCTGTCCCCAGTCTATCACATCCTGGTAAAACGATCTTACAGACTACTACTACTAGGTTTCCCTATCTGCACAATGTAGATGAGCACTTTTATGAGTTATTTTTAGAGATTAAATGAGACAGCACCTGTGGTATGTGGCACACAGTAAACATCCAATAAATATTAGCTGCTAATTAGATGCTAAGTCACCACCATCGCAATCCATGACACAGGTTTTGAATTATCTCATGTTTAAATAGTTCTATATTTTTTCTTCTACATTTGACTTTTACAAAAATTTGCCTTGAACTTTTTAGGAGGCAAGATATTTAAAAATAAATGATAGAATAAAATAAATAAATAAACATAAATGATAGTAGAAAACGGACGTCATTACACTGAACAGGAGAGGGCTGAGCTCACTTAACAAAGGCAATGGCTCCACAAGGCCTAGGCCCACACCCCATTACTGCTGTGAGGGATGCTTCCTAGGAACCTGGATGACCTTGAGCAAACCTCAGAGCAGCGCTGATTAGACCCTTCTCAATTAAGTAAATAAAAGCAAGCATCTTGGTTTTTATCAAAAGTACTTTCATGGTTTTATCCATGAAAGTACTGCTTGTCCTTCTGTACAGACATAGCCAATCTGACACACTGATTGGGAAACGCCAAATTCACCTCTACCTGAAGGCATACATAACTGACTTTGTTTACTTTTCATCTCTCGCCCATGACCTTCCACCTCCCTAGCCTCTTACTACACCCATCCACTGCAACAAAGGTAAGAAAGAAGAAAAGCAAAAGTAACTTTTTCTCAAGACATACATGGTCAAGTACTATCTGGTCGAAACTTTGAAAGTTATTCGTCCTGTGATCTTTTGACATTTTCATTTTCTTCCCTCCCTTCCTGCACTCCCCTTCCTCCCTTCCTCCGCCCCTCTCCCATTTACCCTGCAGCTAGCTCTAGTAATGCCCCATCTACCCTCTGTTCTCATTCTCATACATTCTAGCTCTCCAGTACACACCCTGAGAGCTTGCTCTCATCTTTCTCTTCAGTTCTTAAATCCCCAGCAAAGTAGTACCTAGCAGAAAACCTATTAGTAGGTGCTGAAAAATGTCTTACAGTAAGTGAATAAAACATATTATCTATACTGCAGCATACTGCAAAGAGCCCTGGGCTAGTAGTCAGAAAAACTGGCCTCCAGTCTCAGTAATGCTATTTGGTGGTTCTGTGGCTTCATATTTAAGCCACTTAAGTATCCATTTCCTCATCTATAAGATGGGGCTTTTACTTGCTCTACTTACTATTATATATAGTTTCACAAAATGAGATGAAGAAAGCAAAAAAAGCTTATTGTTATGCTAGTTTAAAGCACCATGGCTACTTCTGTTGAACAATAGTATTTGCCAACCAAATTTCTAAATGTAAGCAGGAATAGTACAGTCACCTAATTAGGAGAGGCAGATATAATTAATATGTTTACTTGCCTTTTCCTAAAATAAGAAAAAAGCCAAAGCAGCTGAGCTGGTAAGGCTCATCCAGGTTATGTCATCACAAGTATAATGCTTACGCTGTGGGCAAGAAACAGCCCATGTTAATCTTGCCATGTCTTCCAATCTTAATTACAATGTAGATATAAAGTATTGGGGTAATTCTTACCAGGTTCTGGAAGGTCTAACTTTGCCCGCTTTAGTTCTGCCATAGAAATCTGAAGTTGCTCTATCACAAAATCATCTTCAAAGAAAAAATCCTTTGCCAGGGTCTCCTGAAAAAATTCTACAAGTTCTTCCATGGACAATTTCATTAGATGTTCTAAGAAAGGATAAGAGAAATGAAAATGCCAAGTCAATACTTTAGGTGGGAAGATATTCTGTTATATTCAGGTGTAGTGTAAAAGGGCATTAAAAAGGATACAAACAGCATACAACTTACATATGGCATTGAGGATATCATTAAAACTCAGTAAGACAAAAATACTGCCTGATATTAAAGCAGCCACACAGAAAAGTAGGAAAGTTCACTGAGAGAAAGGAAAGGAGGAGAATACTGCCTAATACTTCCTCATTGGAATAACTACACCTAGGCATTAGTATTACCCCAGGGCAAGAGCTTCTTAGAGACAGAGACAGAAAGACTATCTCAGCCCGCATGAGGCCTTTCTCTTTCATTGATATGGAGCTCCAACTGCTATACGCAAGCCCCATTTTAAGTCTGTACTTCTTACTGCTTCAGAATTTCCCAGAACATCTAGATTTTAATTTTGTGAGTTTTATTTCTACTTATGAAATTCATTTTCTTGGAAAAAGACATTCAAATTAAATATGAACACAAAGCAGAAAGTAAGAATCTGCTAAGATCTCATTACATAATACCTTACAAGTAGATCCGGGTATTTACAAGTGTTTATGTATATCAATTGAAGAATCCAAATTATACTTTTCAAGTTATTCCCCTTTTTGCTTTTTTTCCCATTTAATAATGTATCGCTGATACCTCATTTCAACAAATATGATTTTACATCATCATTAACAGCTGTAGAAGAGTGTACTATATGTATGCATTATAAAATTGACTTAATTAGTCTTCTAGTAATGGCCATTTAGGTGGTTTTTATTTTTCATTATTTAAAACCACTGTGATGAACCTCCAGTAACAACATATTTTTAAGACAATCAGTAAGAAAAAAAAGAAAAAGGAAGGAAAAAACTTATTATGAGCTTTAGCTAACTATTGGTTAATACGCCCAGAGTTTTTCTTTTTTTTTTAATTGGCTAATGACAAATTGTACGTATCTGTGGTAGACAATATGTTTTGATATATGTATACACTGTGGAATGACTAAATCAAGCTAATTGACACATCATTACCTCACAAACTTAACTTTTTGTAGTGAGAACATTTAAGTTCTCAGCAATTTTCAAGTATACGGTACATTATTATAAATTATAGTCACCATGCTGTACGATAGCTCTCCAGAACTTATTCTTCCTGTCTAACTGAAACTTGAACCAGCATCTCCTCCCATCCTGCAGCTACCCTTCCATTTCAGAAGCTTTATATGGTGGGGATGGAACTTCACTTGAGCTTTGTCTCTCTAACCAAGAAAAATACACAGCAGCAGACAGATTTGTCCACAGCTCATTTAGTCCAATGATACGGTAGAACGTAAAGTAGTTGCTATGCTTAACGTTTATTTACAAGAGTGAAGAAACTTTTTACTTGTCAAAATTAATCAAGGGTCATATAAGTAACAGCTTAAGAAGGAGATGAGAGCTACAAAGAAATACATTATGTTTCGACTTCGTCATTCTTGAGGGAACATTAAGCTAGTATCTCTTAATTAAAATGTACTTCTGTTCTCTATTTTGATCCATTAACAATCCAGAAAGAATGTCGGGGGGAGGACAGGGAGAGAGAGACGGAGAGAGGGGGACAGGAGGAGAGGGGAAGAGGGGCAGGCAGGCGAAAGGCCGTGTAGGGGGCAGGTGCAGGGAGGAAGGCAAAGAGATTTCACAAGATCAGATGACAGACCTGAATCCTGGAAGATAATTCATAGTCAATTGTTTTGTTTTGGTGCACTAGTTGGGGAAAGAAGAACTAAGTATAAGGGAAGTGAACCACAACAATTCTGAGTCCTTTTCTTGAAAAAACTAAACATAACAAAAGTGCTTTTAAAGGGCATTTTCCTTCCTATCTAAAGTATGGATAATCTGGCACTCCTACAGTCCATGCTTTTCAAGTAAGCAACCAAACAATCTTATAGTAAAGTCCGTAACACGTACTTAGAACAATGCCAAGCACAGCAGAGAGAAAAACTACAAACAAGACCCTGTGCACTCAATTAGTTTCTAATTTAGTTGGGAAGCGGGACAGATCATTCAAGAATAACATAAGAGAGTTGAGTGTACAATGAACATGAAACTATGTGGTATGACCTAGATTAGAAGTACGTACTATATGAAGCTCTAGAGCTTTCAATGATTTTCTTTTCTGCATAGCTACAAGAGAAGTCACATAATTTTTAAGGCTGAATTGAGACTTTAAAGATGAATAAGGTTCTTCATGAAAAAAAACCTCATGTCTTTATTTTAAAGTAAGGCATAACATATCAAATTTATAGAGCCCTTAAAATATTGCAACTGAAGACTAAAAATTTTCCAATTTTTTTTTTTAAACCTTGCTGCATTTATCTGCCTATAGACACTGGCTGAACTTGCCCCAGAGGCCATAATGCACTCAGGTAGAGAAGTGGGTCTGTGTGCTCCCACCCACAGTTCAGAGCTGGGTGCTCTTCTCCCTGGATGAAGGAAACAGTAATAGAAAATGTTTTCTCCAGCCCTTTGAACTAAGGGAACTGGTTTCTTTGGTCTTCCTTCTCTTACTGCAAACTTGAGATTCAGACTGATGAAAAGAACAAGGGGTCCCAGTGGAAACAAATACTTGACGAAAAATATTACTAGTGAAACCAACTAACTGCACTCTATAAAAAGTGTGAAAATGACACTGATATAAACAGAAAAGAACCAAAGACCTTTGCAGTGAAGTAAGCTTCTAGTCATGAGAAAGAACTTATAAAAGTATGTGACCAATTGATAATAATTTCTCCAGTGATTTTCAAAAAAAATTTAAACCACTATTAAAAAACAATGAATTGGAAGTAGGGTGCGGAATGAGAAATCAAGGTTAAAAATAAGCCTCAATTTTTTATGAAATTTTAGAGTTTAAGCATTTTCTTACTTTTGTGTAATTTTAAGATTGTGTAAGACATAGCAGTAAGAACTCGTTCTCCTTCAAAGATGTAGATATCCCATATTCTGAGGTTTAGTGTAAAGGGAGTCTATAATTAAAAGCAAAACAAAACAAAAATAAGGTTAACAGCTTCCCCTCACCTTGTATTTATAATTTTATGACTGAGTTTTGTAAATAAATACTTACACGATCAAGGAAACACTGAAAAAACCACTTCATTGTGTAAAAACTTGTGTAGATTTCTTGAGAATCCTGAAAAAAAAAGAGCTCACAATTTCCGGATTGTAGTAAACTAAATTTAACAAAATAATACAAAGTTACGAAGGCTGTTGGATGCAGCTATCAAAGCTAAATACATTTACTTCTCAAAATCACTCCAAGAATAAATTCCTCTTATGACGAGACTCTAATACAACACTTAGATTCTCTTTAATATATTTTACAGTGAGCTATCCTTCTTTTACTAAACTACTGTGTTTTCTAGTAAGGCACACATATAGTTCACTAACAATGAGTTTCTGTGACCCTGAAAAAATACTTTCTGTATAATGAAAAAACCTCCAAAACAACAGGGAGATCTTGTATCTTTAAATTATCACATTGTTTGTATTATTAGCTTCAAAGAAATTCAAATCCCTCAGTAGGAACTGTGATAGCCTATCAATATTAAATTTTACAAATCTAATGTTTTGTAAACAATTGGGAATTATAACTGCATAGTAAATGAAATGGATGACACTATAAATTAATAAGGTAATTGGGACCAAAGACAATTTAATTATCCTAGCTTTTTGGGGGGGGTAGGTGGGTGTAAGTCAGTGTCACATCTACCTACCAAGTGTTGCTTAAGCTTGGACAGAAATTTGTTCAGTATTTTTTCATGATGTTCTTGAAACCTTAAGAGTTTAGGAAAACCTTGGACAAAAAAGCCTAGAATACAAACATAAAAACAACACTTCATAAACAATACCAACAAAACCCTCCAATCTTAAAATGCAACATATTTCTTTCATTTGTAACTGTCAAAAATAAAAACAAACATCCAGTAGTTACCAAAATATTTTTTCTCCCCACCCAGGAAGTAACTGTATATAAGCTTTCGGTAATGAAACTTTGAGCCTAGGATTTGTTTGCTAAAGATCTTCTGTAACTTTGTATTTTTGAATTTAAAGGGAAACCTTAAAAAAAAAAAAAAAAAAAAAAAAAAAGGACACTGAAGCCATTTATCAAGATTATCTGTTCTTTTAAGATATTGGGCCATATCTTAAATGCATATATTTTTAATATTTTATTCCAACCCTGACTAGTTATTTTGTTTTACTCTTAATTCGCTAACAAACAATTTATTACTTTTTTCAGGCTTACTCTAAGAATTTCATTAGTATAACATTTCCAAAGTTTTAAATCGCCTTTTAATCCTTTCTGAAAAAGCTGTATTTAACATCTGCTAAAAATACAGGTGCTAGATGATCAATGTTATATCAAAAATGATATTTTATCCCGAGTGACTACACAATATAATCTATATCTAAGAAGTAACAAATTACAAATGGTTAGCATTAATTTTGTATATTTAACTCACTGAACTTTACATGTATTTTTCTTCCTGGTATTCTATATAATCCATTAAAAAGAAAGTCCACTCAACAGACTTGATGATTCTTCTACATTAGGATTTTCTAACCGAGGTTCCATGCAACTTTGAAAGATGTTAATAGACGTTCTGAGCTTTTGAAAAAGAAACCAGAGGACACATTTTTATCCTTCTTAGATATTCATAAGGCATTTTAGCTTATTAATCTTCTTGCCTTTTAGACTTAATGAAACTTGTTTTTCTTTCACTCAGTCTCCCACACTTAAGTGATTTTGGAGGCCACATTCCCCCTAGAAAGTCTGTTGCCCCAAAATGAAACTCTGTTCCACCAAGAACCTGAGGCACACGCTATTGGGCAGTGGTGCTTTACAATCTACTGGGCAGGATTATTTCTTAACTAGTTCTCAGTTTTCTAGGGTGTCTGTAAAAATTTCCAGAGACAGACAGAGGTTCTACTCCTACTTTAGTAGTATTTTTCAGTGAAATTGTTTCATTAAAAAAAAAAAATCCATCTCTCTCTATCAGTGCTACTTTCATGGCCAATGTGGTAGGATAGGATAGGAAGTCTGATTTTGAAAAACTCAATACAGTTCAGTAATAACTAGCTCAAGAATGCTAAGAAGCCTAACATTTCTTCATTTTCCACTGATGTTCCAGATCTCATATTTTATATTTTCAGCCTTAGCTTCAATTCCATACATTTATAAGTGAAACCACCATGTTCACACTGGAAATGCAAAGTACTGAGGTAACTTTAGTTATCAAATCTCACAGGCAGACACAGAAACAAACATCTCTGAGTATAAACTTACCCTTAATAATGAGCCAAACTGCATTCTAAGTGTAAATGTTAGGATAGTAGAATTAATATTATTTTATAGATTAGTCTAGTGATAATAATTGCTGAAGGTAAGCTATCAAATAGGTTTAAATGACCATTTCCTAAAATTGGACAGTCTTGCACATAATTACATACCACTTAAATCTGCATTCTATTGTACCTCAAGACAGATCAGCAACACAACCCCATGGGAAAGCAAAATAAAGACTGACAGGGAAGAGCGGCTTTCTTCAAGATGCCTTTGGAATGATACTACCTACTGGAAGGTAACTCAATATAATAACATGTCTTACTTTTAGAGTCTATTTACTAGATGCAAAGTGCCCAGACCCAGTTGCCATGCAGATGATATTTGTTAAGTAATTGGCAAGGAACACTAAAGGAGAAAGACAAATGCAAACACATACATACCCCCCTCACTCTTCCACACACACATAATATCGTCACATGGTCAGAGTGTGAGATTTCAGTAACAATGAGCTATAGAAAGTCATAATTTTGAAAATATTAAAACAGTATTTTGAATATATAGCAGGTTCCCCACCACACAAAGCTTATTCACAAACTGAACTTGGAAGATTCATTCTTAGAATAGCTAGTGTTAAAATTATTTTAAATTTGATATTAACTTAGAATAACTAGTGTTAAAATTATTTAAATTTGATGGCACTGGGAAAATAATTTTGCATTATATGAACAAATGCCACTTTTATTTCCAAGACAAGTTGTGATCTAAGGGCGGGGGCTGTGGCTCACACCTGTAATCCCAGTATTTTGGGAGGCTGAGGTGGGAGGTTCACTTGAGTCCAGGAGACTGAGACCAGCCTAGTCAACATAAGGAGACCTCATCTCTACAAAAAATTTAAAAAATTAGCCAGGCATGGAGGCACATGCCTGTGTGGTTCCAGAATCTAGAGAGGCTAATGAGGCGGGAGGATGGCTTGATCCCAGGAGGTCAAGACTGCAGTAAGTCACAACCATGCCACTGCACTCCAGCTTGGGTGACAGAGCAAGACCCTGTCTCAACAGTTGTAATCTAAACTCTCCGAAATAAAGTCTATTGCTTAATTTGGGAAAAACAAGGCAAAAGTTATTATAAACAGTGTTAACTTGAAAAACAAAAAATCAGCAGGTTCTGAGATATTAAATAATCGAGTGCCTAGAACATGTTATCAACCTTTTATTTAAAGTGGAACCGATTTTATGCGAAAAAACTAAAAACTACACTTGAAATATAAAACTACTTAATTATTACCTTTCCTTTAAACACCTAAGTGCCATTTCTCAATGACTGTTTTTTTGACAAGGTGTTATACATCACAATATCCGGTCAACGGTAAACATTTCACTGAAATGATCATTTCATGACCATCTAAAAGTTCTGATTAAAAGGCATCTTTTATTTCTCCCAATAATATACCTGTTCTTAAATTCCTCCAATCCTAAATTAGCTTCTTTTGACCAAGGGCAAGTAAGAAAGAATTTCAAAATGCCAACAATATACTTTGGAATAAAGACAAAGGAAAATAAATGTAAACATTTTAGAAAAGTTCAATAATGAAAAATGAAAGAAGAAACTAGTAACCAATACGAATGAATTCAACGAGCCCTGAGACATTAAATTTGTTGTCTGTAACTCTTGCAAGCATCTTTGGTTTTGTTTTAATCTACCTTTTTCCCTACCTTGATTGTTTAGATAAAGCACAGGGTTTTCTTACCATGCATGGCATGTTTAGGGCCTGAGAAGAGTTTGACCAGGGCCCAGAAGGCGTCTTCCTCGTTCATATACATGAGGAGTAAAGCTGTGATCTGGCTCATCCCCTGACAATACCCGACTTCCTGGGGAGCAAAGGGGAACACAGAAGCTAGGGAGTTTAGCCGAATTACATACTTATGTACAGAGAAAAAGCTACTCTATAAAAACCAGAAAATTGCTACACACATCGTTTAATAGTCCATTCTAGAGACAAATACTATACTCTTTACAGTATTATGCCACATAAGATAATACAATTGTGCTCAAAAATAAATGTACAGGTACAAAGTGTAAATTGCTACATACTTTTATTGGACCCTGTTCAACACTGTCACACTTTCTTTAAAGAGTGTTAATATTTATTTCACTTTATGTATGATTCTTAGCTCACTATATCTCTTCTTTGCTCAGTGGCTGGCAAAGTCTCTCCTCCTACAATACCCAGTATGCTGTCTTGTCTCCTCTAGATTTCTGAACTCTTAAGCAGACACACCTTGGGATGCCCATGCACAGTCTATGCCTCCTCTCTAAGAAATACCCACTCTCCCCATAGCCCCTGCTTATGATGTGGCCTTAGGGATTCATGCTTGTGCCACAGGAACCACAGTTAATGGACCAGAAGAGGAGAGCTGACCCCAGGGGAAGAGAGTTAGTTGGTTGCACTGACTCATCAGACACTCTCTCTAGGAAATGTGAACAAAGCCAGAGACTGTAATCAGATGGGGCTATGTACTGGAACAGAATGCTCACACTGAGTCTGTGGGTGCAATTTGAGCCAAAGAGTAAGTAGCCAGTAGGCAAAGGAAGCCACCTGGAGAGAGAAACAGTGAACTGAACAGTTCACAGAGATCATCTGAGATACTGAGCGACCCCCAGAATGAGAGAGATGGAAGGTGCAGTTTTCCTTCTCACCAGACGCTTCCCACCTTCCAGCTCCAATTCCAATGAGGCCTAACTAGTGCTTCCTTCTTATGAGATGTCCCTTTAATAACCCCTTTTTAACTTTTCCTAGTTTGAGTGAATTTCTGTTCTTATAATTTAAAGGTTTTAACTACAACAGAAATTATACATCCCAAGGTTCAAAGGTCCTCCCTGGGACCTAGTCCGCAAGTATTCATTTAACACCCACATTAAGTCCAACACGAATTAATCTATCCCAGATTATCTTCTTCCCCAACAATGCTGAATGCCTTAAGAAGAGCATGTCTATTACCAAAGAGTTTAGCCTCCTCCGGGGTATAGCCAGTAAGGGCACAGTTATCTTGTTTGGACCTCACCTAACAGATAAATGTGATTGTGAAAGGTAACCTCCCAAGAGCAAACAGAGTTATAAAAAGTCAAACAAAAATTAACCAAGCCACCCACTTCCTGTCCTTCTACCCTGTATGTCTGCTTAAAAATAAAAACAAAACAACACAAAACATTACCAAGCAAAACAATATGGAGGGAAAGAGAAAAGGTGAGACTCACTGGCATAGTGTGGTCATATTTAGGTTCTTCCACTTCAGAATCAGCTCTGCTCTAAGGCCCTAGGATTATCGCAGCGTTTCAGCTTAAAAGATCCATAGAGCTAAAGAAACTGTGGAACCACCTAGCTCTGAGATACAGAAATGTGCCCACAGGGCCCTGTTAGGTAGGGAGGGCCTCAGAATACAAATCAAAGACCTTGGGCAGGCAGGCCCCAACTTACCGTATTATAAATAGAATAGGCAGCAAGAACATGGAATAAGGATTGTTGCCTAGAGAAAAAATATTTACATTAAATACAATTTAGTAATTTCACATATTTTAAACATGACAAACTTAAAAAAATAAAGACTGAAAACAGATAATCCAGATAAAATTACTAATGTAATAAATTATCCCAAGTTCAAATTCAAAGACTCTAAAAAGTCTAAATTCAAGACTAGATAATATTCATTCTGAAAGGATTTATACCAAGAAAACACAAAAGACTTCAAAATTCCTTAAATGTGCTGCCCTCTTTTGCTGATCTATCTCACTTTGAGACCCTTCTGACAGAAGCAGCTGGCTTGACAGAACGGTGGAACGTCCTTTTGAGGGCTCAGTGACACTGCCAGCAAGGTACAATACCCTGCAGGGCTGGGGCGATGTCCTTGGGATGCTGAATATGCTCCATACCAGGCTCCAATACAAGGTGCTGTTTTTCCCAAAGCCAGGATTCAGGGGTCCAAGATTCAAAGGCTGGAAGTAGGAGTGGCTCCACTCATCATTCTCGCTAAAGATCCGCTAGCAAAGCGTTTGCTTCTTGCCCCTGCAAGCTTGAGTTCTGCTGGTCTAGAGATCTTAGTTCCAAAAGGAAGAATGCTTCCACCATGAGACATAACAGTGATTCCACTGACCTGGAAGCTGAAACCGCCACCCAACCACTTTGGGCTCCTTATGCCTCTGAACCAACAGGCAAAGAAGGACGTGGCTGTGCAGGCTGGGGGGATTCTCCTGATTACTAAGGGGAACATGGGTTGTTATGATACAACAGACACAAGGAGGAGTACATTTGGAATGCAGAACACTTGGGGCATCTCTTACTAGTATTACTGAGCCCTGTGATGAAAGTCAATGGAAAACTACCAATTCAGGCAGAACCGCTAAGTCCAGATTTTCAGGAAGGAAGGTTTGAGCCATCCCTCTAGGTAAAGAACCAAAACCATCTAAGGTGCTTGCTGAGGGCAAAGGGAATATGGAATGCGCAGTGAAATGGGACATTAAAAATACCACCTGTGACCACAGAACCAGTCACAGAAATGATCACTACAATTGTTATGAGTATTTCTTCCTTATTTTGGTGTAAATATGTTTGTATATATACCAACAAATATTTTCTTCTTCCTTCTCTTTTCCCTTATCATCTAACATAAGGTATCTTAATAATAGTCAACTTTATACCACAGTGTGTAAGTTACAGGATACTAAAGCAGAATCATCTCCCAAGGACTTGGCATCCTCATGTGGGGAAAGAATTCACACATTTCAGTTGTGAGCAGAATAGTGGTATCATGTTAGGTGGAAGGAAGACTTGGTTACTATCTTACCTGGAAATTTTTTAAGATGGTGTGTGTGAGTGCCAAGTTGCCAAGGCTGGACTGCAGTGGTTGGCTCTGGGTATCAACTTGGCTAAACAACAATCCCCAGATATCCAAAACACTAATCTAGGTGTCACTGGGAACGTATTTTGTAGATTGATAAAAATCCATGATCTGTTAACTTTAAGTAGGAGAGATTATCCTAGAAGATCTGGGCAGGCCTCATTTAATCCACTGAAAGGCCATAAGGGCAGATTTGAGGCTTTTCTGAAGGGGAATCTCTGCCTGTGGCCAGCAGCTTCAGCTCATGCCCGAGGCCCAGGCTGTCCTTTCCGATGGCCTGCCCTGTGGATTTTGGCCTTGCCTAATCACCCCCGACAGCTGGAGAAGTCAATACCTTGAAACGTCCTAACATATATCTCCTATTGGTTTCTGTTTCCTGGTGAGACTCTCTGACTGACATAGAGATCAGCAAAAACTGTAGTCATAGCAATGATATATCAATTCATTAATTTCTCATTTCATTTCCCTTTTTTTAAAAAAAGTTTCATTTATCCATGGGGGTCAAGGTTATAGAGATATATTTATCACTGACGAAGTTTTTACACACTGTCATTCTTCTATGACTTCTAATGAAAGTATCTACTACATTTCTAAGAATTCCCAGATTATAAAATGAGTCTTTACCAATTTTACAGCACATGCTATGTCAAAGGTTAAAAATTTTTAAGTTAAATTAGATCTTAAGTTTCACACAACATGGACACAAATGATCTGCAAAAGCTTAAACCTTTAGGACCTACATCGAAATCACAGTCTATAAAGGCACTCTAATTTTAAGTTAATAAAGACTATTTATAAATGCGATTAACATTTCATAATATTAAACTTTACTTACTTAACACCGTATCTGTCTCTAAACATAATGTGGTCCCGAAACGTGCGGTTGACATCCAGGTCTATTTGTCTGATGTCAGGTGAACAGCCCCGTGCTCTGTGTTTTAATTTCTGAAGAAAAAGAGAGAAGAACAGATTTTTATGGGAATTAGTTGTTGAAAAGTCTATGACAAATAATAAAATAATTCTCATTAAAAAGTTTTTGGTTTAAAAAAATCATTCAATGGTTAAAAAAATCAAAACTATATATATAAAAAGGTACAGAATAGAAACTTTCCCTCCCCTCCATTCCCCCATTTCTCCTACTCCCTGCTTCTCCTTCTTCCCCTACCTTCCTTTTCTTCCATCCTATCTAGTTAGATTTTAATTTAGCATAGAGAACTTTTCAGAGTTTGCACTACTGAACTATGTGAAAGCTCTTCATGGCTGAGCCATGCAGTCTGTTATGATTTGTTTCTTTCCATGATGATGCTTTTGTTTCCCTTGAAGCTAATCATTGCCTTGTTTCTCAATGTGCTTTGTTTCCCAGCTAATTCAATCCCAAGCTCACTATAAATGGTATAATCTCCTCAGGTGATGTTCAAGTAGAGTAGGTGTTCCACCAGCTTCATCTTGCTGTCTGCTGCTCCTGCCTGTGCGGCCTGACCTCTGGGCCCGCTCCTGCCTGTGGCCACCTGACCTCTGGGCCCGCTCCTGCCTATGCGGCCTGACCTCTGGGCCTGCTGCACAGCCTAGGTCCTGGAGCCTCCCTTCTCCACCTGCTGGGGTGGTTATCTCCCATGTTGGGCCCCCTGTTTCCTGATCTCATATCTTTTTTTCTCAGGTTCTTCCCTTGCTCTGCAGGAACACATTCTTTAGTAGCTCCTGCGAAAGGCTGTATGGAAGATAAAGTTTTTGAAACTTTGAATATCTGATCATTCTACCCTC
Organism: Piliocolobus tephrosceles; assembly: GCF_002776525.5. Classification (NCBI taxonomy): domain Eukaryota; kingdom Metazoa; phylum Chordata; class Mammalia; order Primates; family Cercopithecidae; genus Piliocolobus; species Piliocolobus tephrosceles. Next base: position 119,962,288 of record NC_045442.1, on the reverse strand, counting down.
TTATTTAACTGTTTGGCTGTTTTAGAATTCTAAGCTGGAAAATATTTTTGCTCAAAAGGCACGGCTTCACTGTCTTCTGGCTTCCAGTGTTGCTAATTTGTGTTTCTTTATGTGCAATCTGCTTTTTCTCTCTAGAAGCTTGAAGGAGTTTCTCTCTCATGTTTTGAAACTTCACATTTCAGTACTGGGTTTGGATCTATTTTTATCCACAGGGTTGGGCACTTAGTGAATCCTTCCAATTTTAAAAACTCCTACCTACATCTTTCAGCTCTCAGACATCTTCAACAATTCATTTGTCAATTTCTTCATCTTCCCCTCCCTCTATTCCCATTTTCTTTTTCTGAAACTCTTATTATTACAGTCTGGGAACTCCTAGGCTATCATCTACTTTTCTTGTATTTTTCTGTATTATTTTGTATCTCTTTGCTTTTATAACTGATATTCTGGGAATTTCCTCAATTGTCATTTTCAATTAAGTTTTTCGTTTCTAGTATTTTTGTATTCATAAGCTCTGTTGTTTTTGAGTGTTCCTTTTCATAGCATTCTATACTTGTTTTATGGATGCAGTATCTATTTTTCTCTGAAGATATTAAAAATAGTTTTTTAGGGCCAGGCGCAGTGGCTCAAGCCTGTAATCCCAGCACTTTGGGAGGCCGAGACGGGCGGATCACGAGGTCAGGAGATCGAGACCATCCTGGCTAACACGGTGAAACCCTCTCTCTACTAAAAAATACAAAAAACTAGCTGGGCGAGGTGGCAGGCGCCTGTAGTCCCAGCTACTCGGGAGGCTGAGACAGGAGAATGGCATAAACCCGGGAGGCGGAGCTTGCAGTGAGCTGA
>NC_045442.1:119955807-119961348 GCF_002776525.5 Piliocolobus tephrosceles | reverse complement strand
AGTGGCTCATGCCTGTAATCCCAGCACTTTGGGAGGCCGAGGCAGGCGGATCACAAGGTCAGGAGATGGAGAACATCCTGGTTAACACAGTGAAACCCCGTCTCTACTAAAAATACAAAAAATTAGCCAGGCGTGGTGGTGGGTGCCTGTAGTCCCAGCTACTTGGGAGGCTGAGCCAGGAGAATGGCATGAGCCTGGGAGGTGGAGCTTGCAGTGAGCCGAGATTGCGCCACTGCACTCCAGCCTGGGCAACAGAGCGAGACTCTGTCTCAAAAAAAAAAAAAAAAAAATTGTTTTTTAGTTTCTCTTCTTTACACTATAATCTGTTTCTTATAAGCTGCTTTCTTCGTTTGCTTCCGCTTGTCTTTCATGTTAGCTCCCTTCTTCAAATGAATGGCGATACTTCGTTTTCTGCCTTTATTTAAAAGCGGGACACAAAAAAGCTGCATGCCTGGGTAAGGCTTCCTGACCGTGATCCTGCTTGTGGAGGGATCTGGCCAGGCAGCTGGACTAGGGATCCCTGAAGTCAGTACCTTTGAGCTTATTTTCTTATGCTGATCACATCCCCCAGAGAAGGCTCTTCCAATCTCCTGTCAGGAAGACAAGCACCTGGCTGCCAGTGATCTGGGAGGTGAGTTGAGGAAAAAGGCTGGACTGTCCAAAATCTAAACTACTCAACTCCTCTGCTTTCATGACAGCAGTTCACCCGCAGCAAGGTCTGTGTTTTCCCCAGTCCAGAGGCCCTCTGTTTCATCCTCGCCAAATAACAAACCTCCAGTCTTGGGCCAGCACTGAGGGGGCTAAGGAGCTCTAACTGCTTCTGAAACAGACTTTCAACCACTTCTGTGTTTAGCTTCACCTCCACTTCCAGAGTTTCCTGCAGTTGGCAATTACCAAGCCTTAAGGAGATTCTGAGCTGTTAATCAGGTTGCTTCTCCAATTCCCACTGCCAGCCTAGGACTGAGCTTCCTCAGGTTTGCTAAGTTTACTAAATGTCTGTCTGCAATCTCCTTTTCCAAAACTGGTAGCTGTTAAGCATCTCCCATTTTCTCATTTCTGTGGGTTTGCCTTTTTATGATAAAAACTCTGTCAATTTAGTGGCATTTCAAGGGAAAGGGAGCTAAATGAGTATCTTAAATCTCCCATGTTTAAACAGATGGGAGATTAAAATTTAACCATGTTTAATATAAATAAGAATTTATATACTATGTTATATTGACCCATTTACCATGTGCTGGTAATATGGACTTCTGCTTGAATCAATTCCAATAAATATATATAAAAACATAACTGTTCCTGACTTCAGCTAGAAGTGGAAAGAAGGCTATCTGGGCATGTCTAGAATAAGTACGTGTGTGTTAAGTGTTTTATGAGTCTGTGTATTTTTGTGTATTGAAGTTCAGAGAAGGGGCTTCTGCAGCTTTTTAAAACAGGAAGAGCAGCCACAGTATGCTTCAGAATTCTCAAGAGAGAGGAAGACATTTAGAGTATTGTATTAGAATCATACGGCCACTAAAACATTATCGTATGTTATTTCTGAAAAAGGTGGTTCAGAAGATATTATAAAAATTTAGCTTGAAAAATAAATCTGTACATATTTGTTCTCTTCCATCTTTTTTTTTTTTTTTTTTTTTAAAGATAATGGGCAAGGCCAGGCACAGTGGCTCACGCCTGTAATCCCAGCACTTTGGGAGGCCGAGGCGGGGGAATCACAAGGTCAGGAGATCAACACCATCCTGGCTAACACGGTGAAACCCTGTCTCTACTAAAAATATTAAAAAAAAAAAAAATAGCTTGGCATGGTGGCAGGCACCTGTAGTCCCAGCTACTCAGGAAGCTGAGGCAGGAGAATGGCGTGAACCCAGGAGGCGGAGCTTGCAGTGAGCCAAGATAGAGCCACAGCACTACAGCCTGGGCGACAGAGCAAGACTGTCTCAAAAAAAAAAAAAAAGATAATGGGCAAGTAAAGAGGTTTCAATTATTGTTCTACAGGCCTCCTTGTAAAAGATGGGATGTCAAAACAAAGAAGAAAATGTTTGACAAGACATGATAAAAGAAAATGCCTTAAAAGTTAACAGGAAGGCAGAAAAGATGCAAACGCATCTATAATATCAGTTCCTCCAGAGGACAAGAAAATCTATCATAAAAAAGGCCTCGTGATGGAAGAAAAGCCTGGGTAAGTATGTAAAAAATAACAGGTCAGAAATAAGCTAATGCATGGAATGCAGGAATCAAACATATTTTTTTACTCCTGAATGAAAAGAGGTAAACAGTTTCTAGTTACCTCTGAGATTAGGTGGGTTGAGATTTATGAGTGTCACAGTACTATAAAAATAAAATTTTATTTTAAAAATTGAGATCAAATGAACCCATAAACCTGAGGGCAGAAGTACAGTGGAAAGCATTTAGATAAAAAATTAGCATTATTGGCCAGGCACGGTAGCTCACGCCTGTAATCCCAGCACTTTGGGAGGCCAAGGCGGGTGGATCACGAGGTCAGGGAGTTCAAGACTAGCCTGGCCAGCATGGTGAAACCCCATCTCTACTAAAAATACAAAAATTAGGAGGGCATGGTGGTGGGCACCTGTAATCCCAGCTACTCAGTAGGTTGAAGCAGAGAACTGCTTGAACCCAGGAGGTGGAGGTTGCAGTGAGCCGAGATCACACCACTGCACTCCAGCCTGGGCAACAGAGTGACACTCCGTCTCAAAAAAAAAAAAAAAAAAATAGCATTATCATTGTGAGTTTGGTCTACGAGATTACTGAGCCACACTAAGGCTGTGGATGAGGCTGTTTTCCACTATGGTCTGATCCTATACCACCTGTAAGTTACACTGCTAAACGCAAGAGAGAAAAATAAAAATGAGATAAGAGAAGAGAAAAACATATTAGATGAGAGCAGCCAAGACAACTTGGATCATAAATCCTACCCCTGCCACTTGCTAACCCTGGGGTGAAAAGTCACTTAGCCTTGCTAAGCTCAGTTTCCTCATGTGTAAGATAAATACAATAATAATGACAAAACCTGCATTTTGGCATTGTTGTAGGAATTAAATGAGGTAATTCCCACAGAGCACTTAGACATAAAAGTACTCAAACAATGTCAGCTCTCCTCATGGTAAAGTAGGTACTTTATTTTTAAAATACGGCAACATGAAGCTTCAAGTTAAAACCAATCAGATCCAAGGTGGAGGGAGGAGATCAGGGAAGGTCTTTGTAATGTGCTTTGAAACTCACTAATCTTCTTCCTGCCTGTGGGAAACAAAGCCCCACCAAGACACCCCCTACTCCATGAAGTCTTCTTCCTGGATCATAAAGGTGATTTCTTTTTTTACCTTCTTTTCCACTCCTACTTTTACAGTATTTATCACAGACTATTATTAAATATTTCCATGCAACCACGACTCCTCCAACCTAGAAGAAAAGATTCTTGCCACTGTACCTATTCATCTTCAAACGTTCTTCAATACCACCCACAGAGCATTATGGGGACAAGAAAGGACAAACAGGCCACCAGGGAACTTGAAGGACTGAATGCTCATAATATGCTGGGTCCAAATAATTTCACCCATCTGAGAAAAGGCTCGGCAGATTAAGACAAGGTCGTAGTTTTACTCCTACTGAAGTTCCAGTTCATGGAGGATGTGTGGAGAGAGAGAGAAAGAGTGGATGAGAAAGGAAAAAAAAAGTTGGCTAAATAATGATGCTGGGGGAAACTCAAATAGTAAAAATAATATTGATGAGTGTTGAAAATTACAGGCTTGGGGGGCGGAGCAAGATGGCCGAATAGGAACAGCTTCAGTCTCCATCTCCCAGCGCGAGCAACACAGAAGACCGGTGATTTCTGCATTTTCAACTGAGGTACTCGGGTCATCTCACTCGGGAGTGCCGGACAATCGGTGCTGGTCAGCTGCTGCAGCCCGACCAGCGAGAGCTGAAGCAGGGCGAGGCATCGCCTCACCTGGGAAGCGCGAGGGGGAAGGGAGTCCCTTTTCCTAGCCAGGGGAACTGAGACACACAACACCTGGAAAATCAGGTAACTCCCACCCCAATACTGCGCTGTAACACCGGCACACGGGAGATTATATCCCACACCTGGCCGGGAGGGTCCCACGCCCACGGAGCCTCCCTCCTTGCTAACACAGCAGTGTGCGGCAATCTAACCGCTAGGCAGCAGCGAGGCTGGGGGAGGGGCGCCGCCATCGCTGAGGCTTAAGTAGGTAAATAAAGCCCCTGGGAAGCTCGAACTGGGTGGAGCTCACAGCAGCTCAAGGAAACCTGCCTGTATCTGTAGACTCCGCCTCTGGGGACAGGGCTCAGCTAAAGGAGCAGAGGCCTGTCCAGACGCGAACGACTCTGTCTGACAGCTTTGAAGAGAGCAGTGGATCTCCCAACACGGAGATTGAGATCTGAGAAGGGGCAGTCTGCCTGCTCAAGTGGGTCACTGACCCCTGAGTAGCCTAACTGGGAGACATCCCCCACTAGGGGCAGTCTGACACCCCACACCTCACAGGGTGGAGTACACCCGTGAGAGGAAGCTTCCAAAGCAAGAATCAGACAGGTGCACTTGCTGTTCAGCAATATTCTGTCTTCTGCAACCTCTGCTGCTGATACCCAGGCAAACAGGGTCTGGAGTGGACCTCAAGCAATCTCCAACAGACCTATAGCTGAGGGTCCTGACTGTCAGAAGGAAAACTATCAAACAGGAAGGACACCTATATCAAAACCCCATCAGTACGTCACCATCATCAAAGACCAGAGACAGATAAAACCACAAAGATGGGGAAAAAGCAGGGCAGAAAAGCTGGAAATTCAAAAAATAAGAGCGCATCTCCTCCTGCAAAGGAGCACAGCCCATCGCCAGCAATGGATCAAAGCTGGTCAGAGAATGATTTTGATGAGATGAGAGAAGAAGGCTTCAGTCCATCAAACCTCTCAGAGCTAAAGGAGGAATTACGTACCCAGCGCAAAGAAACTAAAAATCTTGAAAAAAGAGTGGAAGAATTGACAGCTAGACTAATTAATGCAGAGAAGGTCATAAACGAAATGACAGAGATGAAAACCATGACACGAGAAATACGTGACAAATGCACAAGCTTCAGTAACCGACTCGATCAACTGGAAGAAAGAGTATCAGCGATGGAGGATCAAATGAATGAAATGAAGCGAGAAGAGAAACCAAAAGAAAAAAGAAGAAAAAGAAATGAACAAAGCCTGCAAGAAGTATGGGATTATGTAAAAAGACCAAATCTACGTCTGATTGGGGTGCCTGAAAAGTGAGGGGGAAAATGGAACCAAATTGGAAACCACTCTACAGGATATCATCCAGCAGAACTTCCCCAACCTAGCAGGGCAGGCCAACATTCAAATTCAGGAAATACAGAGAACGCCACAAAGATACTCCTCCAGAAGAGCAACTCCAAGACACATAATTGCCAGATTCACCAAAGTTGAAATGAAGGAAAAAATCTTAAGGGCAGCCAGAGAGAAAGGTCGGGTTACCCACAAAGGGAAGCCCATCAGACTGACAGCAGATCTCTC
>NC_045442.1:119820324-119950807 GCF_002776525.5 Piliocolobus tephrosceles | reverse complement strand
AGAAAACCAAACACCGCATGTTCTCACTCATAGGTGGGAACTGAACAATGAGCTCACTTGGACTCGGGAAGGGGAACATCACACACTGGGGCCTATCATGGGGAGGGGGGAGGGGGGAGGGATTGCATTGGGGAGTTATACCTGATATAAATGATGAATTGATGGGTGCTGACGAGTTGATGGGTGCAGCACACCAACATGGCACATGTATACATATGTAACAAACCTGCACGTTATGCACATGTACCCTAGAACTTAAAGTATAATAAAAAAAAAAAAAAAAAAAGAAAATTACAGGCTTGAAGGCACTGGCAGGCAAGTCATTCTTTTGTTGTAGTTGCTGTCAGTTTTTACTAAATGGTTCTCCCGTATTAACTGGCCATCTGATAATTTTACTCTACATAGAAAAAGTCTAAAATATAACATGAAAACTAGAGTCCTATTAGCAGGCAAGCTGGGTTGAATAGTATCCCTCCAAAACTCATGTCCACCAAGAACCTATGAATGTGACCTCATCTGGAAATAGGGCCTCTGCTGGGGTAATCAAGTTAAGATGAGGTCATCCTGGATAAGGGTGGACCCTACATGCAGTAACTATTGTCCCTATCAGGAAAGACAGACACACATTCATAGAAGGGAGGACGGCCAGGTGATAAGGAAGACAGGGACAGAGTGATGCCAAGATGCACTAAGGATGGCAGGCTACCACTGGAGGCTGGAAGAAGCCAGGAAGGATGCCTCCTTAGAGCCCTGAGAGAAAGTGTTGTCCTGCTGACACCTTAATTTTGGACTTCTGTCCTTGAAAACTGTGAGAGAGACAGTTCTGTTGTTTTAAGCCACTTAGTTTGTGGTACTTGGTTACAGCAGCCCTAGGAAATGAATACAACATGTAAATTGCTTTTTCTTTCATTTTCTACTTTCATTATTTAAACAAATACTAACAGAGCACCTACCATATGCTAGACACACTGTAGTAGGTGCTGGGGTTATATTTCATATTATGTTCTCTCAGACATCATTTTGAACACTGTAAAACTATGACACTAAGAGCAAATAGCTAATCAACAGTCTAAAATAATTTGGAACGCTAAAATCCTGAAATACAAACTCTGTGTAGGGTCTGAATGGCTAAATTTAAAATGAATTAACTCTTTAAATTATCCAGTAGGTTTCCTTGTCATCTGGATGAAATTTTACCTGAATGCATACACACACACACACACACACACACACACACACACACACACAATTATATATATATATATATAAGAAAAAACAATCAAAAGAGCACCAAAGCACCTTTTAGAATAGGCTTTAGGTTTAAACCATAAATAATTTTTATTTCTGGATATAGGATCATGTTATCTGCAAACAAAAGTAATTTAACTTCCTCTCTTCCTACTTGAATAGCCTTGATTTCTTTCTCTTGCCTGATTGCCCTGGTCAGAACTTTCAGAGGATGTTCCAGAACATCCTTGTCTTGTTCCAGTTTTCAAGGGGAATGCTTCCAGCTTTTGCCCATTCAGTATGATATCGGCTGTGGGTTTGTCATATATTTTGAGGTGTGCTCCTTTAATGCCGAGTTTATTGAGAGGTTTTAACATGAAGGGATGCTGAATTTTATCAAAGGCCTTTTCTGCATCTATTGAGATAATCAAGTGATTTTTGTCTTTAGTTCTGTTTATGTGATGAATCACATTTATTGATCCATGTATGTATGTTGAACCAATCTTGCATCCCGAGGATGAAGCCAACTGGACTGTGGTAACTAAGCTTTTGGATGTGCTGCTGGATTCAGTTTGCCAGTACTTCATTGAGAGTTTTTGCATTGATCAAGGATATTGGCCTGAAGTTTTCTTTGTTGGTTGTATCGATGCCAGGTTTTGGTATTGGATGATGCTGGCCTCATAGAATAAGTCAAGGAGGAATCCCTCCTTTTTCATTTTTTAGAATAGTTTTAGTAGAAATGGTACCAGCTCTTCTTTGTACCTCTCTGGTAGAATTCAGCTGTGCATCCGTCTGGTCCTGGGCTTTTATTGGTTCGTAGGCTAGTTATTACTATCTCAATTTCAGAACTCATTATTTGCCTATTCAGAGATTCAATTTCTTCCTGGTTCAGTCTTGGGAGGATGTACGTGTCCAAGGATATATCCATTTCTTCTAGATCTTCTAGTTTAGGTGCACATTCTCTGGTGGTTGGTTGTATTTCTGTGGGGTCAGTGGCGATATCTTCCTTATCATTTCTGATTGTATTTGATTCTTCTCTCTTTTCTTCTTTATTAGTCTAGCTAGTGGTCTATTTTATTAATTTTTTCAACAAACCAGCTCCTGGATTCATTGATTTTTTGAAGAGTTTTACATGTCTCTGTCTTGTTCAGTTCAGCTCTGATCTTGGTTATTTCTTGTCTTCTGCTAGCTTTGGGGTTTGTTTGCTCTTGATTCTCTAGTTCTTTTAGTTGAGATGTTAAGTTGTTAACTTGAGATCCCCCACAAGCTTCTTTAGATGATAAGCAACTTCAGCAAAGTCTCAGGATATAAAAATCAGTGCGCAAAAACCACTAGCACTCCTACATCCCAACAACAGGCAAGCAGAGAGCCAAATCATGAATGAATTCCCATTCACAATTGCTACAAAAAGAGTAAAATACCTAGGAATACAGTTAACAAGCAAGTTAAGGACCTCTTCAAGGAGAACTACAAACCACTGCTCAAAGAAATCAGAGAGGAACAAACAAAAGGAGAAACATTCCATGCTCATGGATAAGAAGAATCAATATCGTGAAAATGGCCATACTGCCTAGAGTAATTTATAGATTCAATGCTATTCCTATTAAACTACCACTGACATTCTTAATAGAATTAAAAGAGATATATTTTAATTCATATGGAACAATAACAAAAAAGCCCAAAAAGTCAAGACAATCCTAAGGAAAAAGAACAAAGCTGGAGGCATCACACTACCCGACTTCAAACTTTACTACAAGGCTACAATAACCAAAACAGCATGGTACTGGTATAAGAACAGACACACAGACCAATGGAACAGAACAGAGAACTCAAATATAAGACCACACACCTACAACCATCTGATCTTTGACAAACTTGACAAAAACGAGCAATGGGGAAAGGACTCCCTATTTAACAAATGGTGCTGGGATTAATTGGCTAGCCATGTGCAGAAAACTGAAACTGGATCCCCTTCCTTATACTATATACAAAAATTAACTCAAGATGGATTAAAGACTTAAATGTAAAACCCAAAACTATAAAAACTCTAGAAGAAAATCTAGGCAATACCTTTCAGGACATAGGCACAGGCAAAGTTTTCATGACGAAAACACTAAAAGCAATTGCAACAAAAGCAAAAATTGTCAAATGGGATCTAATTAAACTAAAGCACTTCTGCACAGCAAAAGAAACTATCATCAGAGTGAACAGACAGCCTACAGAATGGGAGACAATTTTTGCAATCTATCCATCTGACAAGTCTAATATCCAAAGTCTACAGGGAACTTAAACAAATTTACAAGAAAAAAAAATACCATTAAAAAAGAGGGCAAAGGACATGAACAGATGCTTCTCAAAGGAAGACATACATGAGGCCAACAAACATATGAAACAAAACTCAACAACACTGATTAGAGAAATGCAAATCAAAACCACAAGATACCATCTTTGATGGCGATTATTCAAAAGTCAAAAAACAACAGACACTGGCAAGGTTGCAGAAAAAAAAGGAATGCTTTAACGCTGTTGGTGGGAGCATAAATTAGTTCGCCCATTGTGGAGACAGTGTGACGGTTCCTCAAAGCCCTAGAGGCAGAAATATCATTTGACTCAGCAATCTCATTACTGGATACATACCCACAGGAATATAAATCATTCTGTTATAAAGATACATGCACGCATACATTCACTATTTACAATAGCAAAGACATGGAATCAACCTAAATGCCCATCAATGATAGACAGATAGACTGAATAAAGAAAATGTGGTACATAGACATCACGGAATACTACACAGCCATAAAAAGGAACAAGATCATGTCCTTTGCCAGGACATGGATGGAGTTGGAAGCCATTATCCTCAGCAAACCAACACAAGAACAGAAAACCAGATACTGCATGTTCTCGCTTATAAATGGGAGCTGAATGATGAGACTACACGGGCACATGAGGAGGAACAAAACACAGTGGGGCCTGTCAGCAAGGGGTGGTGGTGGGAGGGAAGAGCATCAGGAAGAATAGCCAATGGGTGCTAAGGCTTAATACCTAGGTGATAGGATGATCTATGCAGCAAACCACCACGGCACACATTTACCCATGTAACAAATCTGCAAGTCTCGCACAGGTGTACCCCTGAACTTAAAATAAAAGTTGAAGAAAAAAAAAAGTGTTGACCCTCCCAAAAAGATAGCAATTTTTATTTTTTCCCATTTATTCCATATTAATTTTTTGTACATATTTTCTAAGGAACATATTTCAAAATCTATGGGTCTAAGGTTCTTAGATGTAAATCTCTTACTCCTTTCAAAGGTTAACAGAAAATTTAGGTTCAGAAAGGGTATAGCTGCGAGATGACAAGGAGATAACATTTAATGCATTACCTAATTTAAGAAAAAAATTATTACTCAAAAGTTTAACTTTTTATTAATCAATAATAAAACCTAGAGATACCCTAATAATCTTGGGGCAAAGTCATCTTTTTTTCATGCTAGAAGAAAAGAATCGTACACAGCAGGTGTTGGTTAAACTGAACTCTGCTGCTGTTTCCCACGAACTCTCAAAGTGATGCCGCAATCACTTCATTAACACCATGTGGCAAACAAGCAGCTATAATCAGGTGTTAGTCCATTTTCCATGCAATCATGTCCCAACATTGATCATTTAATTACTTTAATTGATTTATGTATTTGAAAAGCACTTGATACTTATTGATACAAACAATAACATTTTTACTGAAGTATCTATTTAAAATTTAAGAGGTATTCTGCAATCCAGAAAACAAATAGACCTCCAAAACCTCCAATGCAATTTAATTTTAATATAATTTTAAGTGATCATATGAATATCTCATGTCACCTTAATGCTAAAAGAAATGGATTTTACTTTTTAATTTCAAAATAACAAGTTAGCTTTAGCTACTCACACTATACAGGTCCCTTGTTTCTTCTTTCATTTTAGGGATCTCAAGAAGGAGGGCCCAGACTTCACCTCTGAGCTGGAGTGGTATTCCTTTGTAAATTCGCCTATGAAACTTATTAAAAGAAAAAGAAATTGAAGGTTACAAACTGACAAAAACTCAGACTAGTCTCTATAGTCAATCTTGCTAATATTTGTTAACATTGTATTTCCAAAGCATCTATGGCAATTAATTAATACATTTCAACATGGCACACTGAGATACTGTCATCTCTATTTTTAAGATTCTAACAGGGAGACAGACAAAGAAGGAGAGAGTATAACAAGAAACTGTTAAGGATGCCCAATGCATGAGCATGTTCAGGCCATTACGGAAGTGTCCCTTAAGTGGCACGAAAGTAGTCAGTGCTCTTTTTAAAGGTGTGAACATCTGATTTACACATTCCCTGATGGTATAATTAACTTCTTACATACTTTCTTCCTTTTATCCCACACACCTAAAAGATGCTCCAAACAGCAAAAGGGTTGCCTTGTCCTCAAAATGTCCTCATGGAATGTAGAGTGCTGTCTAACTCCTAATCTCTTTCCTACCACCTTCTCACTGGTCTCTCTAGAAGATACCAAGCTTCTCCTCATCTATCTGAAACCTCAGTTAATCCTATCGGCAATCTTCAGTGTTCTCTCTCTCTCTCAGACACTCTCATTGCCCCCCCTCTCCCAAACACACACACCCCACCGCCGGCTGCCCTTTCTCCTTCTTTCCTCTCCTCTTTTCAGTTCTTGCTATTTCTTCAGGAAAACCTTTTTCTTTTTCTTAAATGACACTGATGCTATCTGATAAGACAAAAATGATAAATCTCCATAAAGACATCACTTTTGAATGAAATTAGGCATAAAACAACAGTATCATCAACTCCCTCCATCCTTGAAAGTGTACTGCTATTGCCCTAAGAATCTTAAGTTCAATATACCTCTCCGTCTTCTTGTAATTAATTTTTTCCTCAAGTCTAATTACTCAGAATAACATAAAACCTATTACGGTCATCACAATGTTGTGCATAACACTTTGAAACTTAAAAGTAGATGTCCAAACAGGGAAGTAATTAAATAAATTACAGCAGAAGCCCTTCAGGTAAGAATTGGTACTCTTATTATCACCATAACATAGTTGAATGTTATGGCTCAGAAAATAAGATGCCAGTTCTGAGAACTGAAATATTGAAGAGCTACAATAACCAGTACACAAGGCTTTAACTTCTATTACACTACTTAAGATTTTTTTAAACTAAAGCTTTAGTGACTAAGTCATAAGGCAGCTTTAAGAAACTTCAATCACGTGGTTGAAGGTGAGTGACAAAGTCGAACAACTTTTATTAAAAAACAGTGAATACTGTAAAGTTGATTCAAATAAGGACTTATAAAATTTGTTTTGTTCTTTTGTTATAAATACAGTATGCTTCAAATTTGAAATTTCAGCTGATAGTGACTACAGTCATATAAATTTTAATCCCAGGCGATGACTTTAACTGGAGGAGCATGTACAGGAAGGCTTCACGCTGATGATAAAACTAGACTCGCAACATTTGCCACGTGCTCGACATTTGCAACCATTAATTGCAAACTGAGTGTAGTTAAAAACAAGTGAATTTAAGACTTGTTTTCCCAAAGGAAGTTCATGATCTATACCACTTCACAATTATAGTAAACTGTGATTTTAAAGTAACATCATCCACAAAAAGTCACTTCAAATTATCTTCTAAATTTCTAGAGTAAAGATGTCATACCACAGGCAACTGATTTGAGTATCAGAAAGTGTAGAAATCACTGCAAATGCTAAAAGTAAAATTTTAATAGGAAAGCGTAATATGACCAAACAAGTAAAATGACATTTTTAATGAGTAACGTAAGAGCTCTGACACTTCTAAAGCTATATTACCTGAAAAGCCTTCAGACATTATTCTGTTGCTATTGCTCAATTCTGTACTCAATAATTGCACCTAAGTTACTGTCCACCATTTATCCTAAAGTTAAATCTAGATTTTGGAAAAAAACTCCATCAAATAGATGTGATTACATTAAAAAGTAGGAAATTTGGGGGTAGAAATAAAAAATTAATGGTCCCTATACTAGTACAGAGCTAAAATTAAAAATCAGGCACATATGGGAAAGGCTAAGAAAAAAACACTGATACAGTGTCATTATTATCACCCATGGCAACAATTAACCCAAACTTTTACTGGGCATTTACCATGCATGAGAAACTATTTTAAGAAACTATTTAACAACTATTAGAAACTATTTAACAACCATTTAAATAAGAAACTATTTAACTAGTTAAACTTTTATTTTATCCTTTCCCTTTAAGCTATTTATGGATATTTACCTCATTTAATTATACCAACAATTCTATAACTTTAATTATACCAACAACTCAATTTTACCGATGGAGAAAGTGAATCACAAAGAGGTTAAATAACTTGCCCAAAAGTAAGCATAAGATGTTATAAAAGATGACTGATTTTACAGTTCATAAAAAAACAAGGACCATCTCCCAATGTCCATGGCACATGGAACAAAGACCATCTCCCTGTGTCCACGGCACATGGAACAAAGATCATCTCCCTGTGTACATGGTACATGGTTTTGCCCCACTGGACTTACTGAAATACATGGAATAGTGAACAGGAAAGTGTTAAGAAGGCCCAAGAGCAGAAAGCACTAAAATAATGATAATATAATTACACCAAAAACTTAAAAGGAATATAAAAAGGATGTCTTTGGAATCCAAGCAGTAGGAGGTGACAAAACAAAATATGTACACAAAATCACATATAGCAGAAAAAGAAATTATAAGACCCTAAAATAAAAATTTTCTAATTATGCTGATTGTTTTTCAAATACTTGTACTATTACTAACTTATTACAGTTACACATCTTTCTTCACAAATTTTCAACTGTCATAGAAGTTTTAGAAACTTTATAAAACAAAGTAGGAATTACATCCAAACACAACAGTTTGGATGAAATCTGCTTATTCCTCAGAACAGTAGTCCAGCTTACAGTTGTTGATAATCCTTCAACTACAGAGCGGCATTTCATCTTCTCCACATCAGCCCCATAATGTAGGTTCAGTGCACGGGTTCCACTTACAATGGAAGTAAAACAAGATACAGAAGAAAAGTATCTGCCCTAGGTCGAAAAGTTCCATCTTATTACAAATTCGGGGACTTTCTGCCAAATCACACTGTCTTCTAAAAATTACTGCTTTATTAAAGTGGCAGAATTTATCAGTAAAAAGTGATAGCTGGTTGTCCTCAACTCATAAACGAACGTCATTCATCCATTCTAAAATGAAACTTATAATGAATGCCTGCTTTGCGGCCAACGCTTACAAGGTCCTGTGGCTACAAACATGAAAAAGATCAGTGGAGCTCACAGTGTAGTGGGAAGAGAAATACATAAGCTGATAATTTAACTTAAACAGAGAATCTTTTATCATAAAATACAGTCACATGCATGGACTGCTAACAGTGCTGACGGGGGAGGTGGTGGTAGAGACAGACTCCCCAGTGAGCCAGGGTGTTCAAAGAAGAATGGCGGGCATCGCACTGTCTGGATCTGCGAGAGACGCCGTCAGGGAGTGGCTAGCCCTTCTACAAAAGGATACACACAATTCTAAGAGAGAACTAGAAAAAGGTTAGGGACAAAGTTCCTGGGGTGAGCGCCATGAATCTGCTGTGATGATCACTTCTTATGGGTCCAACACAGGCACTGTCATCCTGAGCCTATCGTAGAGATAACAGAAGAAAGGAGGAACTAATCCTGTGAGAGGTGGAAAGGATTTCCTTTAGAGAAAATGACAATAAACTCAAAACTGAGTAAGAATGTGCCAGGAAGGGAAAAGTGGGGGTGGGAGCAGGGATGTGGATAATGATGAGTCCAACAGGAATAATAACAATAGTTAAAGAACACTTTATTTAGTATGAGCTGACACTATGCTATGTATTTCTAAATTAATTTATTGATTGTAATATTACTGCATCCCTAAAGAGGTAGGTACTATTATTTACATATCCATTTCACAAATGAAAAAATTACGACACAGAAAGGTTAGGTAACTAGCTCAAAAGAAACTGCGTCACAAGGACTCAAATTCAGTCTGAGTCTGACTTCAGAATCCATACTCTTAACAACCATGATAAAGAACTTCTACATATTGAATTGTAACAACATTTCAGTATTCCAATTTGAAAAGTATTACTTTTAAGATTCTTCTACAAATTTATTTCATAGATATGATACATAAAATCTTTAAAAAGTCTACAGTAGTCTCCCAGAAACATTTAAAAATCTATCGACTTAAAAAAAAATTCCAACAAATGACTAATGTTTTCAGTACCTATTTCTAAACCTTGGTGATTCAGTGACAAGTGTGCAATCCACATCATTATGACTGCCAGTGAGTAAACTTTTCAGCCCAGCAAGTCTGGCTGAGTTTTGTGCGAGTGTGCGCCATGAAACAGGCTCACTCGAGCTGCTTATGCCTTTTACTGCCTCTCCATTTTCTCTAATCATCCCTGCTCCACTGGCTCCTTTGTTTCTGCCTTCAAACAGCAACAAGTCTCCCAAATCTGCATCTAAAAAAGTTTTAAACCATCCACAAGGCCCTACTGTGTTAACTACATTCTACTTCCCTGACAGACACCAAAAGGGAAATCTGGCATAAAAGATGGTACAGTTAAATAAGTTCTAAGTCTGGACATTCTTTTGCTTGTTGCTAACAAGCTGTGTAACCTTAAGAAATTTATTTCTAAGCAATATGCCTCCATTTCAAGTATATCATGACCAGTTAAATCATAATGGTCTCCACTTAACAGAGATAACTTCACTTCATAGACTGTATTTTTAAAATACAGGCTGGGCACAGTGGCTCCTGCCTGTAATTCCAATGCTTTTGGAGGCTGAGGCAGGATAATCATTTGACGCCAGGAATTTGAGACCAGCTTGAGCAACATAGCAAGACTCTGTCTCCACAAAACAAACAAACAAACAAAAAACATTTTTTTTTTTTTCAATTAGCAGGCATGGTGGTGCTTGCCTATGGTCCCAGCTACTTGGGAGGCTGAGGTAGGACAATCACTTAAGCCCAGGAGCTGCAGGCTGCAGATAACTGTAATTGCGCAACTGCACCCCAGCCTGGGTAACAGAGACCCTGTCTCTCAAAAACAAACAAACAAACAAACAAAAAATTAACAATACAATACTACTGTACATAGGGAGGCAGTCACTGTGAGAACAGAGGCAACATAAACAACCTTAATGGAATTTTTTTTTTTTTTTCATTAAAGCTTGGGTTCTAAAAATCCAAATATTCCCTACCAGAGCTATATTTTTATTTCAAATGTTTTTAGAATTTCTCTGTATTACTACTATATAAGTAAGTAATCTGTGGAGAGAAAACACACTTCTCCTTGAAAGACAAGAAAAAAAATGCTAGTTTTTTTACTTCAATGCAATTTAAAACTAGGTGTGAATTGAAAGCAGTAATTCTTTTAGAAGGTTCATTCTGTTTCACACCAAATTGGGCCATATATATCATCAAATGATTCTAGCATTATAGTTATGGGAGAGTGCTTCAAAATTATACTTCAAAGAAATGGCACTGCTAAAATCTCTCTTAGTGGGAACTGCATTAGCCAGAGTTGCTGTCAGAATAATAGCCCAGTAGAATTGCTCATTTTTAGAGAGGCTTACATACTTTCATAGGCATATGTATACCAGAGAAGAACATAAAGCCATATAATTCTACAAATATTTTATTAGAATGAATGTGAGATTAAAGGATAGGTGCAATGCATTGAAATCTACCCTGTAATTACCACTTGAGCAATCTTTCCACAAAGATGTAAAGTAGTTGTCAAATGTAGGCCAATGTGAGACTGCAAAATATTAAACAAGAGAACAGATGTTGTAACTAATATTCTACTTTGAACCCAGTCCTTAGAAACATCCTGAGTTCAAACCTTATGCTAATAACAGCCAGTTAATAAAATCAACAACCCCAAATGAACTCACTCCTGACGAAAATAAAGTAATATAAGAGCCTGACTAAGGATATTTAGTATGCTCAAAAAGAAAAGGTTCATTAGCTCTGTAAGATACCCATGTCAAAAAGATTCCCATGGTTAAGTTTCATGTGATTTAAGATCCCTCTTAAAAATTCATACCTCATGTTAAAGACCAAATAATCCTACAGTAAAGAAAGAAATCTCGCTTAATTTTGTTTAGCTCAGGTTTTCCCAACTTTATTTAAACAGAGAGCCCTTTCCTCATTTAATAATAAGCAACATATACTGACTGCATACTAAGTGCCTAGCACTATTCTATGCTCTACATAAACTAATTTATTTAATCCTCACAACAAGCCTAATGGGGTAGGTAGTACAGCAGAAAAAAGTTAAATGCCTTTCCCAATGTCACGTGGCTAGGAAGTAGCAGAGCTGGGGTTTGACCCGTGATAGTCTGCCTCTAGAATCTGCCTCTTCACCATCAGGCTATACTACTGCTTCTGTTGAACTAGCAGAACCCAAGAAACTCATGCTCCTTGGAATTCTTATTGGCAAATGTTGACATAAGATAATTTGTACTATACAAAAAGGGAAAAGAAAGGATTACATTGAAAAAAGTGTGAGGAAATGGACAAAAATCCCAACAGTTAACTCAGTTGTGTTTTGCTGGCAGGACTAAGTAAGATTTCTTTTTTTCCTTTAAAATATTTCTATTGTTCAGCCCTTCCTTCGAGAAATTAATAGGGGTAGTTAACACTTACTAAATGCTTATTCTATGTAAGGTACAATGCTAAGTGCTTTACATGCATTAAATCATGAAATCTTTTTGTCCCTTTGAAATGGGACACTATTATCTCCATTCTGCAGATGAGGAAACTAAGGCTTAGATGTCAGTGTTAAAATATAGCCCATAAAATAAAAATGATTTTCATAATAAAACTATTTCTTTTTACAGTGCTGGCTTTCGCACTGATCTTAAAAAAGCTATGGTGAAACTTTTGCACTGATCATAGAAAAGCTATGGTGGTAAAAACTGCCAGCTCTTGGCACAAATGAAGGCAGTAGTAATGCTGTCCTATGATTCTCACTCCATGTTTT
Source organism: Piliocolobus tephrosceles (assembly GCF_002776525.5). Lineage (NCBI taxonomy): Eukaryota > Metazoa > Chordata > Mammalia > Primates > Cercopithecidae > Piliocolobus > Piliocolobus tephrosceles. Next base: position 119,938,499 of record NC_045442.1, on the reverse strand, counting down.
AAAAAGTCAGTTTAAATTAAGAATGCCCTCGATGATGCAGTAAAAAGTGTTAACTTGATTAAATATCAACCTTTGATAGAGGTCTCATTAACATAACGAGGAGTGATGACACGGGAGGTGCATACGGAGCTCTGTGCTGCACAACACAGAATAAAATTGAAATTCATTGTTATTGTTCGTTTCTTTACTTACAAATTATAAAACACTTCAAAGAAAATGCTGCTAAAAAAAGAACTAAAAAGTTATGCAAGTGCAATGACTGTCTCAAGAAAAAGCGCTTACAATGAAATTGTTTGAATCATGAACATTTTCACAAAACACTGTTATTACTTGAAAGAATAACTAAGCAACTGTCACTCAGCATTGGGTATTTGGCAGGCATTTTCTCAAAAATATCTTAAATGAGCCTGTCACTTGAAGGAAGATAACTGATAAGAGTATTTACTGCCACTGATGATATCTGACCTTTCAAATAGAACTTACAGCTTTGGAAAACTTCCACCACCAGGAGCTTGACATCTTCCCACTGTTTAAAGACTTTTCTGATGAGACGCCTGGTGATATTAATATATGTCAGTAATTTTCTCTAATTAACTTAGCACAAACTCAATGCAAGGCAGAAAGATTAAAAGGGAGGTTTGCTAGAAGCTTTTGAAAAAGAAGATTGCTTCTACTTGAGGGAATGCTTCCAGAGGCTAACCCTCTCTCTTTCTGAGCAGTATGACCTGTGGATATAAAGCCTGGAACTGCTCCAGTGATTCTGACCTCAAAGGGAAGCCAACCTCAAGATGGAGCTGACAGTGCAGAAGGCAGAGAAGAGATGGAAGAAATTATGGCACAGGCAACTTCAATAAGCAGCTGAATTAAATCACTCCTGAAACCCATCCCACCTCTGAACCATCCAATACACACTCTCAAATGTTGAAACCAATTTGAATCGGGTATTATGTTACTTACAATATAAAAATTCCTAATTTGAGGCATACTGCTAAATTAAACCAAAATTTCAAAACCAAATATGAATGTAATACTCTTATAATTAAAGAAGAACTTCTACTAGGAAAATCCACATTGAGTTTATATAGTTTCATATGGAAATAACATTATTTTAAATTACCTTTTCAGTGTTCTTGTATTTTTCCCATCCTTTCAGCATTTTCAGCCATTTGGTAGTTCTTTCAATTTCCAGGTGCTTTTGCTAAAATAAAATTGAAATTCATTGTTATTGTTCGTTTCTTTACTTACAAATTATAAAACACTTCAAAGAAAATGCTGCTTAAAAAAGAACTAAAAAGTTATGCTATATTAGCAGATACCCTATCTAACTTTTAAAAAGTTGGATAATCTCAGAACTGTATCAATACTAGTCCATAGCTAAAGTTAAGATTAATAGGAAATGCTCTATCTAGGTAAAAAGATAAAGATATTATTTAAATTTTCCAAGACTTTAAAAGTAACCAAACTATTGTGTATTCTACAAATTTAAACAAAAAAAAATTTTTAATGTTTTGAAATATTTTACAAAGGAACAAAAACACAACTTTGAAATTTAATTCTCTATCTTATTTTACTGAATTCTAGTATATTGACGTTTTTAGTGAGAGTTAGTTTTTTAAAAGCAAAAGTGGTTGTTTATTTATTTACGGAAAGATTAATGTGTAACGAGCCTTATGCTAAAGGAAAACTATTAAAAAAATACTAAGTACTAGTTGCTGCCCTAAGGAAATTTGACCAGGTGCTAAGGACAATGGACAAGGAACACACTGCGTTGTAGCAGGCACTGGTACTGGCAGGAAGGGCCACGCAGAAGGGGCAGTCAAATCCACCTAGGCATGCCAGAGAAAATGATCCCAAAATGAGGAACAGAGAGATTATTAGGGTTTTTAATCAAATGCAATGTGCGAAAGAATGTTCTAGGCGGCCATGAGAATGCGTGTATTTTTGAGACAGCAGGGGCTGACAGCAGCTCCAAACGGTTTACAAAAGCATCAGGACACCAGGCTGCCAAAGTTGGGGGAGGTCTCTTGTGTGCCCACTCAAGTGAAATTCAGGGGCAAGGCTGGGGAATGGGGAAAGTGAGATGGAAAATGCTCGCTCTTCACTTCTTTGGCTTCCAGGAGAAGGAATATTTTTTCCTAAGTACCTGGGCCCATGAGTGTAGTAAGTATATGAATAAAAAGCAATGGAAATACAAGTCTACCCAGAAAAGGAAATCATTTTATGCTCAAGGATGCACGCTCACTGCCACCCCACGAGGTAGGTATGATCGTCACCATTTTACAATGAGGAAACAGAGGCACAAAGGGCTTAAGGGATTTGTCCCAAGTCACCCCTCTAGTAAGTGGTAGAAGACGGATTCAAAGCCAGGCAGCCTGGCTCCAGGACATACACTCCGAGCCACCACATCTCTGGCTCCCATCCTGTCCTCTGCCCTAGTTCAGGCAATCATATTCCTGGATGGAAGCAGCAGCTCCTTACTGACTGTCTGCAATCCAGCCTCAAACAGGCATGCATTATGCTGGCAGATGGCATATATGCCTCACCACTAATATTTTTAGACCTAAAAGCAGCAGAAAATTCCAAAGAAAATCCTGAATTTAGGAAAAGTATCTCACCAATGAGAACATTTTTATAGAATTTCAATTTTAGGCATATTCTTAAAACTCTTAAATCATCTCTTTTTTACAATTTTTTATGGGTTTCTCACAAAAGATGAGCACTCATGAGCAAAAGATATTATTTTATAATTCACATTTTTCAAAAGGCTAAGCATATTCCTCATTATATTATTAGTGATAAAATGTTGCAGATGGTTCCAGAAATATGTTTAATTTTAAAACTCAGTGGGGCACTGAAATCTAATTAATGTTTCTGCTAAATGTGACTTTAGAGAAGGCCAAGCTGTGAAAAATTAAGATTGATCTAAATTGCCATTTGGTATTTTTTGTTCTTCTGCACTTTCTCCCCTGACTTCTTCAAAGCATAATCCTTTTTTCCACCAACAGGAAAACACCAAATAGTTCAAGCTAACCCAAGAGTATAATAACATACACTTTGCCAGGAACAACCCTGCTGAGATCTTGTAGGTCTCTTGCTATCTTTCATTTCTATGACCATGAATTATCAATGAATAACTTTAGGAAGTAGTCATTTTTTTAAAGGCACACTTTTGCATTCTGATGATTATCATATATACAGATTACTTTAAATGCTATACATTCCCACACTGCAAGAACAAAACACACACATACAAAACAAAAATTTAAGGATCATTAAGTATGCTTTCTTTCCCCTACAGGAAAAAAATAAAATAAAATAAAATAATATATATTTCATATATTATATAATATATAATACATATTACATATAGTATCTAATTATGTATTATATATAATTGTATCATATATTATATATAATTATATCATATATAAAATATAATATATAATATATAATATATAAAATATATATTATATATATACACACACACCCCTTGGGAAGCTACAGAATTCTAAAATTATGTATCAGTATTCAATCAAATTTAAGTGTTAACTCCATAATGTTGTCCATTTAACAATACCAAACTTGAATGCACATGACAGTCTTTTTCCCCCAACCATGAATCTGTAATTCATAGATGAAATATACTTTCTCACCAAAGATGCTGAAGCTAACTATTCTAGCAACTATTTTGAAGAAGTAACTGAAAACATATTTACATGCGACAAATGTGAACTTAAGTGCCCCAGAAAAATAAGCTAAGGAATGTCATCTTGCCACAGACTCAATCACAACAAGACAAAACTGGAATATAATAGCGTATTAGAAACTCCACTTCAAGTTCAACAGAGACTTTAAAGTCGACAGTAACTGAAACTATTTTCCCAAACATGCTGCTAGTATGCTTCTGTCCCTGACATGAACTAACACCATCACTACCCACTAAGTCCTCCTTTTCTCTCACTTCCCATCCCCAAATCACACTCTGCTGGGTCCATGTTGTGTCTCCTGCTTCCATCCTGTCCTCTGCCCCGTTCAGGTAATCAGAGTTCCTGGATGAAAACAGAAACTCCCTGCTGGGATCCTTGTCTTCACTCCAGCTTCCACACTGCTACCACAACCCTTCACACATGTCCCACAACCCTTCAATGGCTACCCATTTTCTAGAAGTAAAGTTCAAATTTCTTAGCATAGCACATATGAGTAGCCTTTCAGAATGTAGCCCCAATTTACCTTCTAGTTCTACCTCCTGCTACTTCTGTGATCTGGCCACCCTGAACTATTTGTCATTCCCATACACAATGCATTTTCAGCCTTTGTGACAAATGTTTCCTATTTGTCTCCCTGTGATTTTCTCACCATCATTTGGTAAAATCCTACGCATCCTCTCAAGACCTAGGTCAAATGTCCAATGCCTGGAACCTTTCCCAGTTCTCTCCATGTTCCAAGCATGTTCCAAGGAACAAAACCAACTGTTCCCTTAGCATTCCATGGCATGGATTCAAGACCCAGACGACCTGGGTTCAAATCTGGGTTCTGTCCCATGCTGTTTCATTTGGGGGCAAACTACTTAATCCTTCTGCACCTTAACTGTCTCATCTATAAAATGAGAATTATTTTGATCATTGTTACAGCACCTAACATCTGTGTTCTAGTTGGCCTAAATGCCCAAACTGTATTATCAATGTATGAACTCCTGTCTATTTTATCACCTAATACAGTGGTTGTTATATAAGAAAAGTTAAACATTTAAAAATTAAACAGAATTTACATAAGAAAAAAAAAACTGAACACTATGAAGGAATTAATAACATTCTGTGGTCTCAAGGTGGAGGGGTGGGAAGTAGAATGAATATGAACAGACAGATTGAAGCCAGAATGCTATTTCTGATAGCAATGTGATCGCTGAAATACAGAAGTAACCAGAAGTTAATAATATCCCGTATGTGGCAGAACGGTAGAAATGGAATTATTCCATCATGTGGGTAACACTTTTCAAAGTGTTGCCAAAAGGCAGAGCTGCTGATGTTAACAGCCTATGTGAAACTGATATTAAATAATTCTGTTGGCGTCATACACAAACATCTTACTTCTCTCAATTTGTATTTTGAAATATTTCAAACCTACAGAAAAGTTGAGAGAATAGCATGTCACATACTTATAAATGCTTCATGAGATTCACAGATTATTAACCTTTTGCTAGATTTCATTTATACTGTTCGGGTTTTTAGGGGTAACTGCTCATTAGAAAATCACAACATGAATAGTTCATCCCTAAATATTTCAAGTACGTATTGCCTAAGAACGAAAACACATTATCCTACATGACTCCAGTACCATTATACCCAAGAAATTTAAAACTGATTATTACCTCATAAAGAGCCCATACACCAAATTCCCCACTTGTCCCAAGACTGTCCTTTACAGTAAGCTGTTTTTTTCTGTGGTGTGGGCAACTCGGAATCCAATCATGCATTCTGCATTGCCTTTGCTGCCATGTCCCCAAAGTGCCCTGGCCTTTGTCTTCGATGACACTGACGTTTTGAAGAGTCCAGGCCACACTATCTGGCGTGGTGTGATTGGCTCCTCTGGATTTTAGCAGGATTATCACCCAATTATGTTGTCTTTCCCACCACATCATATCAGATGCACATGATGCCAAGCTGTACCACTTTCAATGATGATGCTACAGTTTCATCATTCAGTAAAGGTATTTGCCCGATTTTTCCATTAATAGAGAAATTCCCTTTTGTAGCTAACAAATAATCCATGTGATATACTTTGAGACAGGGTGCATGTCGTGTTCCTTAACAACTCTACCCAATGGTCTCATCATCCATTGATGATCCCTACCTGAATCGATTATGACTGTGATGGTGGTAAAATGGTGTTTGGGTTTTTTTCTATCACTCCTTCTATATTATTAAATGACATTATTAACTTTGGACATTAAAAAGTTTCTTTTCTAGCTTCTCCCCTTTCAATATCACTACAGTCTAAAGAATTATTTGATTTCATGTATTATAATCCATTATCATTATTATTCTTTTTCAACCTCAAACTGTCCCCTGGGAGGTGGGTTAGACTGCTTCCCGCCTGAGTGGTAATTTCTCCCCTTCAAATTTGTCCTTTTGATATGCCCTATCTGTCTTTTACCATTTCTTAGTGTTCTGGTACAAAATGATTTTTGGCCCACCTTATACTCTCCCTATCCCAACCTGGAATCGGCCATCAGTTCAAGAATCTGGGATTCCCTTTAGTGGAGAGGATGTTCAAAACTAAATTTTGCGCACTGGATGTGCTTCTCACCAATGAAATTTTTAAAACTGTATAGAAGATCCTGACATAAGAAAGTTCTACTTCTCTCAGAATGTCAGAGCTAACACGCAGCCAAGGAAAATAATGCAAAGGCCATCATCTCCACCTCTACTCCCTCTGCTATCTCTCCATTACCTCTCCTGGCTAAGAACATGCTACACTGCTGTATACTTTTCTTCCCATGAGCTGTTTCCAGGGAAGAGCTAAACTTCTGTTTAAAGTTTATGATATCATACCCTATTGTCTTAAGTTGATGTTGCCTCTAAGTCAGAACTGGCCTCTCCTACTGGGGCAAGGAGGGTGGAAGGATTAAAACTGGGACCAATATCTTCTTTGTTACCTCTCAACCTCCAGTGATCTGAGACTACATTTTCAACCCTGTACAGGACCAGCTGAACAGTAAGTACTCAATAATCGTTTGTTGAATCATCTACATAGCTTTTATCTGGTCCCAGGCCCTTCCCACTATTAACATGGCTAATAATTCACATAGTAAAGGCTAGGCACATACACAATTCATGGATGGATATTACATAGCCTTCTCTGTAGAATAAGAAATCTTGGGATTTGCTCAGATTCAAGTCTTCAGATGCTTTAATGGCTCTATTTGAACATTAGTGTGTATTGCGAAAAATAAGAACTATATGATCTCTACCCCACTTCCCTCTTGGAGGTCGTGGGAACCTCTAATTTATAGCCCCTCACAGGTGACAACCTGAGGCTTTCAACTGGCTTCGGATGTGACAGGCAATCTTATGGAAGTGAGCTCTTAACCTGTGAGGTCTGCACCTACTCTGGTTAGTGGCAGAATTGAGTTAAATTGTAGAAAATACATTTATGTACACTTGGGGAAAAACCAACACATATCTTGGTAACCAGAAGTATTCTGTGCTGTGTCAAGTATGAGAGTAGGAAAAACAGTTTGGTTTTTCCCTATCTTACAGTTTGTTTTTCGTTTCAGTTAGGACTTGTGAGTGAGGACAAAGTTGATGGGAGTCAGGCATGCCTAGACCTCACCAGTAGAGGTCAGAAGAAGACAGGAAGCACAAAAAGAAATGTGTCTGTTTTTACAGAACACCCTGACATTGGAAAGTCTGTCAGTCACGTATCTTGAATAAGATTTCATACTACATTATATTAAGATTTTTTTAAGATATAAATAGGTTCCAATATTCTATACACAATGCAAAAGATTGCACTACATGAAGGGATAGCTGAATCTATGAAAATACATAGTTTTACGTATCTGTTCCTCCTTATTAAAATCATCAATAAGCTCAATGAAACAATATAATCCATTATTAATACTGTTCTCTACAGAGTAAATATAATGTTTGTTTATGTGCTTAAGTGCCTGTTCGGGGGAAACCAAAGCACTTAGTAAACACCAATACTAATCCTCTTAGGAAGGACTGTATACTATTCTTCCTATTTTAAACAGAGAACTGCCTTATGTAAAATAACACATTGGCAAAGCTGGAAGGAAAGCTGTGATTACCCGACTATGTACTAGTGTACAAGTCTTCCCCAATGGAAATAAGAGCATGCTTCAAGAGCATACACTTGAATGCAGCAAGACTATCATTTCTAGATTTTATTCCATTTTTAAAATGTAAACTTTTTTTTAATTCATTTCCTGGAAATAGAAGAACTTGGCTACTAGGACTAGGCAGTCACCATAGAACACAAGAACTTAACTCAAACCTGAAGAACTTGGGGGAAATCCTGATAAACTAAGAGGTTTCCAGTCTTAGACTGTTTTGCATGTGGCTAAGTTCTCATTCCACTTTAAAGAAACCGAAATTGTAAAAGGCAGTATGTCATATTAGTGCAGTTTCCGTACAAAAGGCCTTAGGGAAACCCAATCAACAGCCTCTGAATCCTGTCCCCACCCCCAAATAAAAGATTGATAAGTAAATATAAAGTTATATCTTATTTTAAAATAAATTACTAAGGTATGCATAGATCATTTTTTAGTGATTCCTCATTAAATTAAACTTTTTGGAGAAAACAATCAATTAATTATAAGCCTAACTGCATTAAGAGGTCATTTACTGTATAGGCACGTCTCTTAAAAAACTAATAAAAAATTTTGAAAAACAATATTCCTCAAGCTTGCATCCTTCTGTGTCTGGTATTTCTTCTTTTCTTTACCGCCCCATTTATTGAATCATTTAAATCACTGATCTGAAGACTTTCAAACTTTCTGGACCAGGAAATCACAAAAGGGGGAGGGGAGTGTTGGAGAGAGAAGTCAATACTGGATTGCCAGATTTTTATTTTGTCAAATGTGGATATCTTTTGTTAAAGATATCTTCCAACTCTTCCTGATTTCTCAAATAAAAGACACTGTAACACTTGAAGGGACAATCTCTGGCAGTCTTTATGTCAATATATTTAGTTTTATAAAGAATTCATTACATTAATTCAGTCCAAAAGAGAGATCATAGTCAGAGGGTGGGAACAAATCCTTATGTTCCTATTCAAGGTGGACTGCCACAAAGTTCACAGGGGCAGCATTACTAAGTTCTCACCCTTAGTCATTACTTCCTTCTCAGTCATTCCTCAGCAACAAAGAATCTGCCTTTCCCCTCCACCTGCACTACCACTGCACTTCACATATACTATGGCCCCACCAAGCCACCAGTCATCTCCTACCTGTTGTCATACTGGATCTTCCTGTAGTCACTGGATGTGAGCTTCTCCAAGGCAGAAACTATGTCTTATTTAATCCTAGCATTCGATGCAGAACTAGGCCAGTGCTTGATACACAGTTGCTATTCAATAATGTAGATATTAAAAGAAAGATATTCATTTGCTGACACCTCTAGGTTATGATACTGAGAGAGAACCAAGCAGTCACAAAAGAATTCAACTGCAGGTCTGCCTATAGGGTTCCCTATATACGTAAAATGGCAATTTCATCTACATCTTAAGGTTTTGCTACAGTTTTGATTTTCAGAAAAGTTTGATATCAGGAAGATTTTCTAAAATATTTTTCAAATTCCAATTCCAATTTCACCTTCACTATCTGAAATTCAGCCCCTTGTCCTAATCAAACATATATGGACTGATAAAAATCCCAGTCAATACCCCCACTTTCATTCTACAGTTCATTTTTTGGTACAGAAAAAGTGGGGAGGAGAAGGGAGATTTCAAGCAACCTTAAAACATTCCGTCACTACTTCAAAGGCATGCCTGGGTGTGGAACCAGTTCCTTGCTATGTATAACAAGGAAAGATTTTAAAATGTTGACAAGTTTACTATGTAGCACTTCTCTAAGTACTTAAAATACTAAAATACTGACCCACAGAAAATGATTTTGGTTCTTGTAAGAAATTTACTAAAATCTCATGGAACAGTCATGTTTCAAAGAGCTGCTGGTCTAGAATGGTGCTTTATTTGCCACAGGGTACATGAGAATCACTTGTGAAGCCTTTAAAAATTACCTACCGAGAGGCTCCTCCCCAGAGAGGCTGATTTCATAGACTGAGGGGGGACCTGGCCAGTTGTGCTCTCAAAGCCTCTCTGTTCTGAAGCATACCTAGATTGGGACCTGCCAGTCTAGAATGAAGTCTTTCAAGCACCTATCAGAATCTCCGAAAATCTCCTAAAATTATTTCACCATTATTACTATCTTACAGTGACATAATGAGGTCCAAAATCTAACAATGACTGTACCATTTCCATATAATATGGCACTTAAAATCACAAACGTGGTCAATTCTATTCGTCTAACAAAGGCAATTCACCAGTAACTGTAAATAAATCAAGAGCGGGACTTACCCGTTCCACAGCTGCATTATGATCTGGGAGCGCCTCCTCACTGCAGAGGAAAAACAGTATTATATGAAATTGTTGAAATCAAAACAAACTTTTAAAAGCTCATACACTTATAGGTATATAAGATATACAATACTTATTTGTCATCACAAGAGGTACATAAGTTTCCATTCGCTGAATTCAATATGAAACAATAGCTACTCTAGAACCACAGGGCACCCCCATCTTCAAAATCCAGCCCTGAACTGTCAAATACAGTAGCCACAAGACACATTTATTAATAAAAGAAAAAACTAACATTAAAATTTAATTTACTTTAACACTGAGTTAGTCTCACTAGGCACAGTTCAAGTGCATGAATGTCACGTAGCTAAAAGCTACCATATTGAACGGTACAGATATAGAACATTTCCATCACTGAAGAAAGGTCCACTGGACAGCAATGCTCCAGACTAGGAGCGAGCAAACTTCTTCTAGCAGGATAAATATTTAAACAGTAAGTATTTGAGGCTTTCTGGGCCATACCATCTGTTTCACAACTATTCAGCTCTGATGTCACAGTACAAAAGCAACCACAGACACTACGTAAATCAAGTGTGGCTCTGTTGCCACAAAACTTTTACAAAAATAGGTGGTGAGCTGGATCTGGTGCACAGGCCACAGCTTGCCACCCTCTGCTTTAGACCACCACCTCCACTCTTGGTTCAAACTACGGTCTATAATCAATGATTGTTTAAAAAAATAGCATAAGGAACAAACTGCCTCCAATAGACTTGTGAATTTAAAGAGAAAACTTTATTCAGTACAATAAAGAATGCTTGGCTAGGTGTGATGGCTCACACCTGTAATCCCAACACTTTGGGAGGCTGAGGCAGGCGGATCACCTGAGGTCAGAAGTTCAAGACCAACCTGCCCAACATGGTGAAACCCCATCCCTGCTAAAAATACAAAAATTAAACAGGCATGGTGGCAGGTACCTGTAATCCTAGCTACCTGGGAGGCTGAGACAGGAGAATCGCTTGAACCCGGAAGGTGGAGGTTGCAGTGAGCTGAGACCGCGCACACTGCACTCCAGCCTGGGCAAGAAGAGCAAAATTCGATCTCCAAAAAAAAGGAAGAAGAATGCTTCACTGTCAAAATTTCAAGAGATTATTTTTTAAATATACACTAAAAGATCAAATTCATTTCTGATATATTTGTGATATTATCTCTAATATAAAATATTCTGAGATTCTTGTATTAACTGTCAGTAATATAAAAACCACATGCTATTCATAAACAAAGCTATGCACTTTGAGTAGCCTTCTCAGTAGTACTGTTTTGGCAACACTATGTTTATATTCTTGCCTTAGTTTCTCGTGAGATCAAATAATATACTACCTTGAAGAGCATGATAGAGCAGTATTCACCAGTTCGGTATTTTCAAAGGCATTCTTTTTCTACTATGAGGAGTCCTTAGGTGAACAATTACAACTGCCACAAAACTAACAAAAAAGAGTAACAGCCAAAAGAGATCTCAGAGAGTCCAAATCTCTCATTTCACAGATAATAAAACTAATATTTTCACTTAGTCACTCAGCCTAACAGAGAGATGTTTAGCACTAATTCAGTGGGTTCAACTTCAGACAGACAAGATCTTAGACCATGCAGAAGTATATGAAGAAAAGGGATGGAGGCTGAGAAAACAATTCTCAAGAAGAAACAAAACTGATTAAAAATAAAAAAGTCTTCAGACCTCATAGATGGATGACAGAGTAAGTATGTGGTCCAGCTTTCCTATACAGATGTTCTGGCATGATTTCTCCATGTCTAAAACTTTTCGTGGAGAATCCGCTGTGTGCATACCAATCTCCACAGAGCTTTTCCCCCTCAAGTCTCTGTGCCAGCACAGGCTTAACTTTCACACCCTTCTGAGGACGACACTGCTGCTGCTTACCAAGAGCTCCCTGTAATGTCCGGAACACGCACGTTGGCATGCGGGAAGAGCTCAGTAAATGGTGCTGAATGAAGGTATGAACAGGAGGATGAACACATGCCTGCAGGCATGGATGCATCCTTACCGTGCCTCCTAAATATCCTTCAAGTGGAGGAGAAAAAAGAAGGACCACAATCTGGGCGAATGCACAGAATTCCTTTAGGTCAGCAAACTATGGTGCATAGGCCAAATCTGGCCCACTGTGTGTTTTTGTAAAGTTTTAATGGAACGTTGTCACACTCGGCCATGAATGTGTTGTCTCAGGTTGTTTTAATGCTGCAACAGCAGAGCTGAGCAGTTGTGACAAACACTGTATGACCTACAAAGCCAAAGATTCTTCCTATCTGGCTCTTTACAGAAAATGTTTGACAAACCCTGCTTTAGAGAACAAGAGCTTAAGGGCACCTAAAGGCTGCTTTAAGAAAACACCAAGCTGATAGCAAGTACCTATATCTCACAGAAATACAGTAAGGGAAAACCATAAGACAGTCATCCCTGGAAAGAGAGAGACCTTAACTAGATACATTGTTTATCTACTCTTAAACTTTAAAAGTATTACTAATTAGAGTTTATGTGCCTATAACCTCTCAACAGCTAGGTGGAGTATTCATGTTAACTATAAGATGAACTTTCACTGGGAAACATAAAAGTTAACTTGTTAAAATTAATAAGTTGACTATATTGACTAAATTTTATTTTTGTTTTTAAAGTAAATTTTATCTAAGTTTAAATTTAACCCAGCCAAAATTTTTAGGATTGGTAGAAAGAGTTCTCAAGTCTTTGTAATCAAAATTATATATATATATATATATGTATATATATATATTTTTTTAAGATGGAGCCTTGCTCTGTCACCCAGGCTGGAGTGCAATGGTGCGATCTCCGCTCACCACAACCTCCATCTCCTGGGTTCATGTGATTCTCCTGCCTCAGCCTTCCAAGTAGCTGGGATTACAAGCGTGCGCCACCACGCCCGGCTAATTTTTTGTATTTTTAGTAGAGACGGGGTTTCACCATGTTGGCCAGGCTGGTCTCGAACTCCTGATCTCGTGATCTGCCTGCCTTAGCCTCCCAAAGTGCTGGGATTACAGGCGTGAGTCACCGTGCCTCACCAATGATATTCTTTAAAAACAAACACATCTTTATTCTGCATATCATATACAGTCATTTTATACAGTCATAGTAAACTACATTTTTATTTTAGAAATATACACATTTTGATAAGTAGCTGAAAATCTGAAGTTTGGTATTAATTTTATCTTCTTTATTTCTGGTATGACTTCCTTCTAATTCTTCTATTAATAATTTGTGATCTAAATACATTATCTTTCATCATCCAAATACCAAACATTCTTTGTTAAGTAGACTAGCAGTGACTATTTTTTGATTAAAATGTTAGTTCTCCAACTTCTTCCTTAAACAAGCTCTGTTTCTCCATTCTCCAGCTTTACCTCCATCATGGCACACACTGGGGAGAACACCTCACTGCTGAGTACTAAACAAACAGGTTGCTCATCCAGCAGAACTCAGTTGGTTTGGTAACAGCCTTCATATTTATTGTGTAATCTATTCCAAAACCAAGTTGTTCTATATTTGTTAATTACTGTCACTCCACATATAATAACAGGTAATTTAAGCTTCTAAAACTGTAATTAGATATAAACTCAGGCAACAAAGGTTACAAAGTTATTTTTGCCATTTTATTGCATTAACATTGACACTTAAAACCCAACTTCATTGCAGAATGAATCAAAAAGTCCAAAGAACTAAGACAGTAGAAAAAAAAATGCTCTTTTGATCAAGGTGTGACAGGGAATAATATCTAAATGCTTTTACATCAAGTGATTTTATTCAATAGTGCATAAAACTCCAGTCTGTGGTGACAAGCAATAAAAACCACTAGTAACAATATCTGGAGAAAATGTTTTACTTAAACTACTCATTGTACTAAAAATCACTGATTTTGGTGAAATGTATTAAGGCTTGATATTGCCCTAATATCTATTTCTATGCTTCATTATGTTCATTTGCGTAGCCTGTTTTAGGACCACATCATGGAGTAAATAAAATTAGTGTGATAGCATGAGAACGAGTACCAATCTACTTTATTTTTTAAAAAAGGAGTGAGCTTAGCTATCTTAGTACATATCTCAATAGCAGTGTTAATTTCAAACAGTATCCTTCTCTTTGGGTCCTCGTTTTCCCCCTTTAACTTTCTTTCTAGGAATTTCAAAGCACTTGTTCTGTATTTCTCTTATTTAAGATACAAGAAAGCAGCAACAGGCAGCATACTGTAGCAGTTCAGAACGCAAGCTCTGCAGGAAGACTGCCAAGGTCCACACCCTAGAGCTGACGCTCACTGTCAATACAACGTAGGCAAGTTACTTGAACTCTGTGCTTCAGTTTCATCACCTAAAAGGAGGAAGACAAAAACAGTACCTACCCCAAAGAGCTTTTCAGGGGAATAACTGAATTATTCCATGTAAAGAACATAGAACAGTGCTCAGCACATGGTAAGTGTACAATAAATATTAGCACTTTTTCCCCACTAGACCCAAATGGACCTTAGCACAGACAGTGAAAAAACAAATACAAAAGAACTGACTGCAATATTCAGATTGCCAAACACAGACTAGGCTCCTGGGTCAGAACCACTTATTTCACGGTTGTAACAGTTCAAATACGGTTTTATACCCAGAAATGCTTCTCAGTAGACAAGAGTCAGAGAGACCGATGCTTTCACTAGGGAATGTCTTCCCACCCAACTATCACAAGTGTGGACAAATCACTGGATCCACATTTGCAGGCATATTTCATGAAATTTAGCTGGCACCTATATTCATTATTTTACAATTTCATTTTTGTATGCCTTTCAGATTTGTGAATGCAGTTTTTTCTTAAAATTCATTTTAACTTGATGGTATGTTTTCAATTCCCCCAAATTAATGGACTATGTATGTGTGATCACATGGGTGTGTTTAAACGTTAATAATGTACTTGGGCAATTAGAATTTTACATTGGAATCCAGAATGCTAAAAAGCCAAATACAGCATTTGCCAGTTAAAAAAAAAAAAAACTACCTCTTGTTTCTAGGGCCCAGCTCATGTTGTTTTAAGCAATTAAGAAAAGAAAATTGAGGTAATTAATAGATCCTTTTTGGAACGCACAGGTTTCCATATGTATTTTAAACCATACTGGACCATCTTATGATTTAAAAAATAAAAATAAAAAATCTGGTACAGTTGTTCATTCCCACCAAAATCACTTGGGAAGGTCAAAATCAGCTGAGGTGTCTCCTATCTTTTGAATCAAAATCTAGGAAAGACCTGGAAACCTATTTAAACAATTTCTCAGCTGATTCTAATGTGCAGGCAAGTCTGGGACCCACTGGTGTTACTAGTCTTAACGCTTAAATTGTCTTCATACCCCAGATCTGCACACTAACCCACACAAATATGCAATCATTTCTTGTCACATTTGTAGCCAAGTTTGATTTTTTAAAAAAGTAGGGGTGGAGGTTTAATTTAAGAACAGTATTTCCATCACAGTTAAACATTGCTGTTAGTCTAGTGAAGTTCAAAGCCTTCTGATTATAGAGGTGGGAGGCTTGCTTGAGGCCAGGAGTTTGAGAAACAGGGCGAGACCTGTCTCTACAAAAACAAAGTTTTCTGATTATAACTACTCAGAAGAACATTTCAGATAGCTAATGTCATTAGGTATAATAACACTTAATATTTGTCCAGAACTTTATAAAGTATTCTTATATTTTACTTTTTCAAAGCCTCAAGTACACCTGAAGGTACATAAAAAAAGGTATATAAACTAATTCCTGTTTTAAAAATGAAGCACAAAATGGCTACATGACCAGAAAACAGCAAAGCCACAAGAAGAGCACACATTCTCCAGCTCCGGGAACTGTTTCTGTTTGTTGGCTGGTTGGTTTTACTGTCAGAAAAACATAATACAACAAAATAAATTCTAGACTCAAAGAAAAAAAAAAAGGAGAATATAAAGTCAGAGGACTGTACATTACTGTGAACTATACAAAAAATGAATGTTTTTCTTTCAAACTTTAATCATGTAGTATAAAATAAGCAGCCCTGGCTTTTTTTTCCTATTGATAATAAATGAAATTGGAAAAGAGCACAGTTGAATGAAAATTTAGTTAATCCTTAAATTGTATGGAACCAAAGTATAAAGATGACTAGAAGTCTCTAGCCTGTAGGAATCTGATTAAACAATACCAGAACCAGAACAGACAGATTCATATCATGTGCAGGATGTTTTTAAGGATCCAAATTATTTTAACTGCTTTCCTTTATGTGATCTAGGCCTCTCTCAACTCTTTATGCAACATATTCAGGATGAATGGAATTAATTTTGAGAAGCAATATTATGAATACATTTATAACTATAAGGAAGATGAATGGCATTTCTTTACAAGGCTAATTTTTAGGCTGCATAACACTAAAGTTCGAATTGCTATTTATTTTTAAAATGCACTGGTACAGAATGAAATGTTTTATAATTATTTTTAAATACAAATTATCCATTTGCATTTAACTCTTGAATTATTAATATCATCTACTGCATGCTCTTACTAAATTGCAAAAAATATTAAAAATTATATTCTTAAACATAGTTAAATTTTAATCACAGAGTTGTTAAAAAAAAAAAACCAGGAATTTAGTACCAAAAAGCATATTGTAAGACTATTCCTTGTTCAGAGCAATTATATTAAAAATAAAGAAAATCAGTATAATAGGTGACACAGAAACATTATAATCAAAAAAGCAAGCTTTCAATCTATGCAACTTACTGTAAAAAGCCAAATCTATCTGTGACTTTGTAAACAAGGTAATCAGCATCTTCCCAAGGTTCAATCTCTGCACCTTCTCGTCCCTAAAATAAGGCACAAAAATAGGTGTTAATCAGTTTACAAAACTGTATAATTTTTTAAAATAAAAGGATGAAGAAATAAGAGCTATTTTTAACGTGTTATTAAAAATAAGAGTTGGAAGTGAGGCATTACAAGCCTTAACTTTTTTCCCCCCTTTAAACCCAACTATTTTTGACAAGATAAACACTATTTCCTAGTTATGACTCTGGAAGGTGCTGTGTGTCACCAGCAGCTGACGTGGAGCTGAGCCGGGATCAGGCCAGGGTTCCTTGGGGAAGCTGATGAGGAAAGAAGAGCGATGGGGATGAGAAGCCACTCAAGAAGAAACTGCCGAACCTTACGGTTCTAGACCAAACGTCTCAGAAAGAGAATTTTTTTTTTTTTTTTTTGGCCTTTTTATGTAAACTCCTCAGAGAAGCAGGCAGAGAAGCTCTTCGTCTATTTCTTTACTTCACAGCTATGCCAGCCTGAAACTACTCTTGCCAAGGTCAAAAATGACCTTCCAGCTGTCAGATCTGCTGGACGCTCTTCAAGACTCATCTAATGGATCTCTGAAGCGTACTTGTCAGTGTCGCTCACTCCCTCTTCCCAACTCCTGTGACGTCGTACTCTCACAGTCTCCTCGTGCCCCGCCAACTCTTCTAATGGCTTTTTCATGGGTAACTCGTCATTGATGGTGTGCTCAGAGTTCGGTCCACAGCCTGCTGCTCTTCTTAATCTAGGTATCATTTACTCTTAGACTATTAACTAACACTGATCAGTGCAGAAACCCCAAATATAACTATCTATACAAGTCCCTCAAATTTCAGACTCAAACTCCCAACTGTCTTGTGGACACCTCCATCTGTCTGCTTGTGTGTTCTCCTCTTAGTACACTGTGAGCATCCTGTAGGCAAGGCAAGGAGTGCTGCCACTCACTTCTATGAATCCCCAAGGCCTAGCACGATGCCTGGCCTGTGTTAACTGTGTGGGGAAAAAAATGCACACAAGCATTTGAATGAGAGTGACACTGGTTCTAAATGAGTGAAGCAGTTAAATAAGTTAACTAAGTTTTTCATGGACTAAAATAAAACCTCATCACAATGAAGGAAACTGTGTTTGATGTTCCAAAAATGAACTCTGGGAACATAACTGCTGAGCACCACCTGTATGCCTCATGGAAGCAGGGCACAGTGCAGGTGGCTTTCTATGATTTAATCTCCTGTTATCCTCACAAATAATCAAAAGGAACAGATATATAATTACAAGCAAGTGAAACAAATACAAAACATGACATTTATAAATCACTGCTAGGACTCATTATAAACCTCAGGAGGTAAGTTATAAGGAGGTATGTCAATTGTCAATAACTGTGATTTTCTATAATATCAAAAAACAGATTCCATACCAACATAAGGATAAAATGCTAAAGGAAATTCTACATGCTTGTATAAATCTAAGATCCATGGCAAATTTATAATAGATGTAAATTATGAACGCAATGGATATGTAATTCCATACACTTAACTTAGTCAAGTATTTATTGAGTGCCTAGTGTAAATCAGGTAATGTCCTAGGCATTTAGGATACAAAAGTAAATCAAACAAAAGAAATTCCTGCCTAGAATGTAGAGTCTCAGCAGGTGTACAGAGTGCTGGGGTTCAGGGGCATTAAACAGGGAGGTGGGAGGTCAGAGATCTCAGTAAGACAGTAGCATCTGGGTGAAGATCTGAAAGATGTGAGGCAATGAGGCATGAGGATATCTGGGGCACAAGTGTCAGAGGCAGAGGCAACAGCCAGTGCAAAGGCCCTGAGGTAGGAGGAGCAAGCCTGGTGTGCTGGAGGAACAGCAACAGACTGAAGTGGAGAAAAGGTGGAAGAAAGGAGATGAAGTCAGAGAAGAAAGATGACTTCTATGTCCCCATGAAGTAAACAAACTGCTTCTGTAATTTAAGCTCTCCAAAAAGCAAATCCATTTCTATTTATATGGTTTTTCTAATAAAACTCACTCAAAGTGTAAATATGGATACTTACTCTGTCATATTTAGCAACTATTTCAGCTCGCTCCTGGGCAAGTTTGAGTGCTACATCCTGGTCTGAATCTGCAGAGAAGATATCAAATTTAGATGAACTGTTATTGAAAGAATCATAAAGCTAATTAATTAAGAAACTAAGACATAATAAAAATAAAACAAAAAATGAATACTGCCTAAAATGACAAATCAACAAAATCAAATAAAAGGATGAGTTAAGTATTTGTAACTACAACTTTGTAATAGCAATACATGTAATATTCAATAAAAAAGCAAGTTTATTAAGGCATAAACTTAGCACACGATAAATCTTATCCTTCATGAATCAATACTGCATCTAAAATTTCACAGAAATTGATGTTAAGTAGAAACTGAAACTGAAAGCTCTAAGTTTTCAGATGAAGCCCACTTGGGTAGAAGAGACGAACATTCAAAAAGGCTTTTAAAAAGTAAAGGAACTTGGATCTCCACAAAATAAACTAGCACAAGATACAATATTTATTTTACATGAATCAAATATGTCTTTGTTTGGCCTTTTAGTTCTCTTTATCAACAGCCTCAACTGCTATAACAATCTCCTAACCGGTCTCTAGGCCTCTGGTTTTAATCATACATATGTGTGTGTACACACACACAGACACACACACACACCCTTCATCCTTATTAACACTAGGAGACTTTCAAAAACATAAATCTGACAACAAAAGTCTAGATCATAACATGAAATAGTATGAATATATACCATAAGCTTTTTAAAAAGATCAATAACAGACTATATAAAAGGCATCTCTTACCAAAAAAAAAAAAAAAAAGCATTCTAAGAGAAAATTAGGCAAAGGTTATGAGCAAGAAATTCCCAAAAGTAGCAACAGCAGTAACAACTGTAGCAACTATATTGCATTCTTATTAAGTGCCTGGTAGACAGTAAGATGCTGCCAGGCGGCAAATACTGTGCTAAGCACTTTGCCCTGCCTTATCACATGACACTCTAAGGTAGGCATCATTATGAATCCTACACCAATGATAAAAAAGAGGCTTAGAGATTTTAAGCAACTTGTCCGCAGGCATAAAGCTAGTAAACAGCAAAGACAGTTTTCAAATCCAGACAGTCTTGACTCCACAGCCCACAATTTTAATTACTACTTTATAAATATGATTACTAAAGACATGAAAAAGGACTTCCAGTTACAGACGGCAGATAAAACGCATGCTTTTACCTCCATTTCTCCTAAAACCCCACTAAAATGGCAACTATAGGGATTCTTGAAATCCCCTCCTCAAAGCAAATGGTGGTTCCTAAGGAGAGGTGGGGTTAAAACCAAGGGAGCTGAGTAAAGGAAGTCAAATCCCTGAAAGTTGAAGGGACATGCATGAGTGTAGCAGAGCCAGGTGCAGGGTGGAAAACCAAATCCTCATTCTCCAAAGCAGGAAACCAACAGAAATGCCAAAAACAGGAGATGCACAAAGCAGCAATACTGGCATGTTACCTAGTGCGATGGAGGCACACAGGAAAAGAATCAGCCAGGGCAGTGGAGAGTGCTTACTTCTATGGAGCAGGCAGTGAAAAATACAGGAGTCTGCTATTTTCAAAGTAAGTCTTACAGATTGCTGAATCTTTAAGCCAAATATCAGTCTGATAAAAATAAAATCTAAAATGAAATCAAGACATAGAAAAAAAATCAACCTCATTAATAACTAAAGAAATACAAGTTTCAAAATATCACTTTGCACCTATTCAGACTAACCAAAAAATGCACTAATAATACTCAATGTTGACAACAATGTGAGGACATTGCAGTTCCTTATAATGAAGATAAACATATAAATATATAAAATCTTTCTGGAAAGTAATTTGATAAGTATAAAAAAAAATCTGAAAACAGACATATCCTTAAGCCAGCACTACTGCCTCTATATATTTATGCCAATGAGATCATCAAACAAGCACAAGGTTGTTTATAATAGCAAAAATAGCAGAGTGGGAAGTTGTAAATTTGTAAAAGCTTATTTGGAAAAAAAAATGTTTATGTCACTGCTTTTCCCAGTTAAACTACAAAATGTGAATATGCTTTCCTTTGGGGGGATATGTGGAAAACTAAACAGAGTGATACAGTAAAATAAAAATACAGATGAATTATTCAGATTTTCACCGTGAATTAATGCAAACAGAAGTTTGAGATAATCAACTCAATTACATACACATTCACTATCCTACTTTAGACTTACAAGCCTTTGTCAATTCCTTTTTTCCTCTTCCTGTTGCCCAATTTTAAAACATGATACTCACACATCTACCAAAGCATAGGGAAAGCAAATTAACAGAAATTAAAATCAAGCTGGGTGTGGTGGCTCACACCTGTAATCCCATGGCAGGGAGAACACTTGAGGCCAGGAGTTTGAGACCAGCCTGGCCTACATGGCGAAACCTCGTCTCTACTAAAAATACAAAAATTAGCTGGGCATAGTGGTGCCTGCCTGTGGTCCCAGCTAGTTGGGAGGCTGAAGCAGGAGAATCGCCTGAACCCAAGAGGCAGAGGTTGCAATGAGCTGAGATCGTGCCACTGCACTCCAGCCTGGGTGACAGAATGAGACCCTGTCTCAAAAAAAAAAAAATTAAATTCAAATTAAGAGAATCTGACTACTTATGAAACTCCATTTCTATTATCAGAACTGCAAAGCATTAATTTCTTTGGTAATTAGGCCAAATTCAATAGATGAATGCTTTACTGAAATGTCTTTTATACCAGTCTCTTATTCCTGCTACCAGTCCTAGGCATCACAAGTATATTTCCAACATAACAATGAAAAGTTTAAAAGTGTAAAGGCAAGGGCTGGGCTTGGGAGGTGAAGACACAACGTATCCCAAGAAAATGTCATTGTGGCAAACTATAAAATATAAAGCTTTACATAGATCACTGTCAGTCTGTAGAGACTTCCGGAAATACTGGACTTCTTATTGGAATCGGATGAAATTGTATCCTGATTTTTTGGGAGAAGTATGATGTACTTTAAAGTGATCAGAACAGTTAACTCTAAATCAAATAACTAAATTCTCAATCTTTAAACTCCCTTAGAAATTTCTTATCCCTGAGTTTCCCCATGGGGAGAAAATTTTATAATATTAATGTATGTATTCTAAAAGGAGAGCGAATTTAAAGCCAAACGCAGTTTAGAAAATATAGCCAAATCTGTTTCTTTGAGGAAACTAAATGAAAATGTTAATCTTAGCCAATATTCAGTTTAGAGACATTATTTTAAAATCTGCATTGCAAGGCACACAGTAATAAGCAATATCCTTAGGTAGGGTTTGCTATAATTATGGCTTATACTATCTGGTCTGAAGTTTATTAAGAATTACACTAGAATACTTCCTTTGGTTTCATTCTGATTACTTATTTAGAAATTCTGTTGAAAGAGTCAACAGTGTGCCCCAAAACAGTGACTGCAAACGATTATCAACAGCTGTCTTGTGTCTGTGTGCAAATGTGAACAAAGTTCCAGGCACCTATAAACAACGGCAGCTGTGTTGGTTGGTACTTACGTCACATCATTATCAAATAAAATTTAATCAGGACATTATCCCAACAATTCACACCCCATGTTTACGCTCTCCTTGTATGATAAATCCATAAATAAAAGTTTACTTGGAAAAATGTGGTTTGAAATACAATACCACTTGTTGCCAAAATATTACAGTAATTAAAGAGTAATGAGTGTTAAAATAATTGTAGCTGAAGAAAAACTTCCTATTATTAAAAATAAAACCATGTGCAGAAATATGTAGATCAACTACTTTATTTTTTTCTTTTTGAGACGGGGTCTCACTCTGTTACCCAGACTGGAATGCAGTGGTATGATCTCAGCTGACTGCAACCTCCACCTCCCGGGTTCAAGCGATTCTCCTGCCTCAGCCTCTCAAGTAGCTGGGACTACAGGCGTGAGCCACTCACCTAGCTAATTTTTGTATTTTTAGTAGAGATGGGGTTTCACCATGTTGACCAGCCTGGTCTCAAGCTCTTGACCTCAGGTGATCCACCCACCTCAGCCTCCCAAAGTGCTGAGATTACTGGAGTGAGCCACCGCACCCGGCTTAGATTAACTGCTTTAAATATCAGTCCCCTCACTTCACCAGGATGTTTGTTTAAAAAAAAAAAAAAAAAATTACATTATCCAAGCCAAATTAAATCAAATTATTTTTATGATTTTTATATCTAATGTAACAAAGTTTCAAAGTAAAAGAGGCATATTTTAAGCAATAAGGATCAGAAGATACTTGTATACTCAAATGTGCAGGAAATACTCGAGTATACAGGAAAATATCTCAGCACAATTTATGGGAGAAAATAATCACATTTTTTAAGAAGCATTTTAAAAATTCACAACTATACAATTCTAATATGACCTCTTTTTCCATTTAATCTGCCAACAACTTTTAAGAATCCAGTATCCTCCTGAATTATATGCTTTAAAAGCAGGCATTGTATCTTAATGTCACTAAATTAACACCAAGTTGCAATGAAAAAATTCATACAAAGTTACTAAAGTTCATTTCCAATAAAACAAAATTTACAGCAGACCATTTTTCCTAGAGTACATTTTGACAGATGAATGTTAAAAATATAAACAACATCAATTTTTAAAGTACTTTACCCTTTGTGAGATAATCAGTCCGGCCCTGGGAGTTAACAACAGCTTCAGTCCTCATAGAGTAACTTATCTTTTCCAAGATTTCATTATTATTTTATAGTTCTCGAACACACCAAGAGTGCTGCTAGGTGGTACCTCACACATTCTGCAACTAACTAAAACAAACAAAGGCAGAGGCAGCTCTACTTTAAACTATCTGTGAAACAAGCACAAGAAGAAAAAGTTTGAGATGCATTCTGTCTTCTTCTAAGGGAGGAAAAAAATCTTGCTGTGGTTACATAGACTATATATTTTCAAACAAAGCTGATCATTGTTGAGGGTGAAAATACGCCTTTCAGGCTACATCCCAACTATGAGGCACACCAGCCTACACCAGCATTCCATCTGATAACAAACAGCGGCTTGAAACAAGCAGCTTCATAATGTGCCTTCATCTTGTGTCTCAATATTAGCCACTTTCTTATTTCTTACTAAAAATAAAACCTGTCATAGAGCAACAAAAAAATTTTATTTAAAACATTAAAGCTAACCAGAAATGCTCCTCTCCTCAAATACATTTTATATCTTAATGTAATTTTTAATAATAATTCTTAATGTGAAAATTATAGCCTCTGTTTCTGCCCTTATTTCAGACAGAAAGCAAAATACATGCTAAAGTAGTGGTTTTGGACATTTTTAACAAACCACACACACATACAAGTAAAACAAATGTCTCATGAAACAATACGTACTACAAGTACTGGAAGATGGCACTATGAATTTTTCCATTCTGTTTTATTTATTCCTTCCTTTTTCTTTTCATTGTTTCTCCCTTTCTCTTAAATGGGTAGGAACTTACAATTTGGAAACCATTTTGCAAAAGTAACATCCCTGTTAGAGGCATGCCTATGAACATTAATCACACTTAACTGGACACTAATAAATTAAGTTTATGCTCAGCTTAAGCCAGGTGTAACATTCAACTAAAGCAAAAGATCTCAGAAGTTTAGAGGGGGAAAATTTCTCAAGCCATATACCAAGGAATAAGAATTAGACTGGTGTCAAACTTCTCTAATCAGTTAGAAGATAATGAAACACTATTTCCAAAGTTATGAGCAAAAAAGTATGTACTTGGAATTCTATACCAATCATGAGGAAAAACAAAAAAAAATTTAGATATTACAAGGTGTGGTAGCTGAACACTGACCTTCTGCCCCGCCAAGGATGTCCGCATCCTAACCCCTGGAATCCTGTAAATGTTGCCTCAGATTGCAAAAGTGATTACAGATATAATTCAGCTAAGGATCTTGAGTTTAGGAGATTGCCCTGGATCATGCAAGTGGGCCCAGTGTGGTCACAAGAATCCTTCTGAACAGGAAGCAAGATGGTTAAAGGAGGGAGCAGGCCGTGTGATGGCGGAAGCAAGACGTCACCAGCTAAGGAAAGCAGGCAGCCTTCAGAAGCAAGAAAAGGCAAGGAAATGGATTTTCCCCTAGCGGCTCCAGAAGGAACCAGCCCTGCTGACTTTGGCCCAGAGAAACTTGATTTCAGACTTCTGACCTCCAGAACCCATTAAATGATACATCTGTGTTGTTTAAGCCACCGAGTTTGTGGTAAGCTGTTACAGCAGCAGGAAAACACAAGGATTCAAGTTTATTGCCCATGAAATGTCTCTTTGAAAAAGAATTTGAGAGTTTCTATAGAAAAACAAAACAGCAACAGGAAGAACAAAGACGCTCCTTGACCAAACTTTGGGCAGGCTCCTTTGAGCCCTCTTCTTGACTAGGCCTCTACCTCAGCCTTGTCCTGTCTTCAGCCTGCCTAGCCCAGCTGTAGCAAGAATCCTGCTAAGTCAGTTTAGCAAGAATCCCCCCACCCTTCATATCTGATTAGCCTAGATATCTGAACAGATTCCTCATCCCTCACCCTTGATATCTGGTCACCCTGGCCGGTCTTCAGCAAGAATCTCGTTATGTCGGTTGAGCCAGAATCCCCCTACACTTGACGTCTCTCCTCTTAGTGATTTTCCATCACTTACCTTCTTGCTCCGCCCATTGGCTATCCATCTCCACTTGTCCTTGGTGCGTGCAGAGTTGAGCCTGATCTCTCCACTATTTTAATAGTCCTGATACCGACTGCAATGGTCCTGAATAAAGTCCACTTTCTCTTTTCAGCAAGAGTCAGAATAATTCTTTTAAACAAAATAAGAAAGAGAGGCAAAAACAGGATCTGTAACATTGCCGCAGGCCAAAATTAGACATTTCCAAATGCCAACTGTGTAGCTGCATAGAGAGCAACCTGTCTACATTAGAACAGGAAACATAAGGTGTCTTAGAAGAAAGTGGATTCCAGGCAACACATAGATCATGGGTATAGTAGTGATACAGTAAAAGCTTACATATAAAGACATCAAACAGAGTGTAAGGGGGCTATTAGAAATCTGAAGACAAGTAATTAATAGAGTGAGAAAAGTCAGTGTGATATGACATAAAATATACAAAGGGACATGGCTGTGACCTTGATAGTATATGAGAAAAGTCAATTCATTTGACCTTGACATCTTCAACATTAGGATTATGTTTCCTTCCCTACATACCTCATCATAATACTTGAAATTGAAGTAAATGATATTGACACTATTATGATTATGTAAGAATTGTATTGGCTATTAATGTTCACAATAAAATATAGACAATGTCTAAAACTGAACCCTGATCTGCACATACACTCCCCACTCCAAACCTAAGCCCCCACTTTCTAGAAGCAATCACTGTTAGCTGCCAAAAATATTCTCCACACTATTCAAGAATCTGCATGTATTCATGAACACCCACAAATATTAAATCTTCCATTTTATTAAAAAACTAGGATCATTCTAAAATATACACCTCTTTTTCACTTAACAGTACATCTTGTACTGTTAACACCTATAGATCTACCCAGCAGTGCCCCTGAAAGTTAACAACCATTTCTGCAGGAAGAGGCAGAGACAATGGGCCCCATTTGTGGCATCTGCAGATTTCCATGTGGCAAATACTCATGCTATGGTGGCCAGTTTCCAAGCTGCCAAAGTGATGTCACTGAACGCAGTTTCTCCAGTACCCCAGTGGATCTACCCCAACCTTTTCCACAGCTTTACAGCATCCTAAAGTA
Source organism: Piliocolobus tephrosceles (assembly GCF_002776525.5). NCBI lineage: Eukaryota > Metazoa > Chordata > Mammalia > Primates > Cercopithecidae > Piliocolobus > Piliocolobus tephrosceles. The sequence goes on along the minus strand of NC_045442.1, from coordinate 119,911,734 downwards.
TTAGTATAATTTATTCAACGAGCCCTTCTCTGTGGGAACGAACTAAGAGAAACTTAAAAAATGGATCAATCTGCAATGGAAGTTAAAGATGAAGCGCCATGCAATAAAGGGCTTAATAGGCAATGATGACCAAAGGTAAGCTGAAAAAATGAGGAAGCAAAAACTACCAGTAAGCAGAGAAAAGTAGCTGGTACAAAGAAGGAAACAGCACCTGAGACGCAGAACAAAGCAGTCACCGCCAGAGACCTTTTAGCCCAAAAGAGACTGAATAGCCCACCCTGAAGCTGCTTCATGCTTCAGTTCCTGATGGCTTTCGTTTCTAGTATAATGGATTCAGACAGCAAATGTCCTTCCTTCCTTAAAATAATCTGAATAAGTTATTTGTGTCTTTCAACCAAATTCACTGGTGCCTCTTAGTTATGGTTTTAGTTGTGATCACTTTCTCACTGAACCATGGACTAAGATACATCAAGAAAAAAGATTATTTTTAAATGCTGAAATCTTAATAAACATATTTGTGATCACTTCTTCACTGTACCATAGACTAAGATATATTAAGAATAAAGATTATTTCACATTTGAAAATCTTAATAAACACCATTGATAAAAATGTCATTATAATTTTGCCATGCTCTAAATCCAAGGCTGGAAGGAATGCTCAGAGGAGGAATGAGCAGTGAAGCAAATTAACATCAAAGCACAACTAAAAATACAAAAAATAAAGGAAGGTACATCTGTAACAAGAGTCTGAAATACCACTTACTCTGACTGGTCACTCTGGTCAAGATGAAATATGGGAACCTAAAGGCTACATATACCAGCTCTCCCCCTAAAACAGCTTGTTCTGAAATACCAGCTCTCCCCCTAAAACAGCTTGTTCTAAAATAGCACCCTCAGATAGCCTAAGCCACCCTATCACTGGTGGTCCCGTGGGAAGAAGTGCTCCAGTACCTCCTCCTGACCCCTTTATTTCCCTTTATTGGGAGATCACCTGGAATCCTAAGAAAAATAGCTCGGAGCAGTCTGAGCTCTGTGAGGTCCACAAAATCTATCAGGCCCAGAGAGATGTGCATATGGGACTTCAGTTATGGATCCTGCCATGCCTGGGGAAAACCATTTAAGGGCATTTTGTGCCTGGCTAGCTGCCTTCCACTATCTTCATGTTCTTGGAATTTGTGATACAAAGCACAAGGTTTAGACAATCAATAGCTTATGTTATTTTGATGCAAATTCTTGGTAAAATCTTAGAAATGGTCCCTTCTTTTTTTCTTAGAAACCCGCTTGTACTGTTGCTAATTGGAGTGTATACTCAGGGCAACTTGAATCTATGCACCCGGGTGGCTATCCTCAAGCTATGGACTCAAATTAACTCTATTTAATCATATTTCCGTTATTTAAGGTTGACAGTCCAATCCTATACTTCCCTGTGGTCCAACCCAATCCCACTTGCATCTCTCATAACTACATTAATTCCACATTAAACAAATGTCTCTTCAAAAACTGCACAACCTCAAAAACCCATTTATCTCCCTCTTGCTCCCCCTATTAGCATATAATCTTAGAAAAATCATTTGGCTTCCTTTCCTCTTTCTTATGTTTACTTGGGAACAACAAGAAACGAGACAGAACATAGCCACAATTATAGAACAGTATAAATAATCACCATCAAGGAACAAGGAAAGGGACAGCCAGTGAAAGCAATATACATGACAGACACAGTGCCATCAACCCACAAAGTCCTCAAAAATGCCCAGATTTTCTCTTCAAAAGAGCCACACAAGTTCCACATATATCTTCACATTCCTCCAGGTTTTGTTTTTGGGGGGTTTTGTTTGTTTTGAGACTGTCTCACTCAGCCACCCCAACTGGAGTGCAGTAGCACAATCACAGTTCACTGCAGCGTCAATCTCCCAGGGCTCAGGTGATCCTCCCACCACAGCCTCCTGAGTCCTAAGTAGCTGGGACTACAGGTGCATGCCACCATGTCTAGCTAATATTTGTATTTTTTGTTGAGAAAGGATTTTGCCATGTTGCCCTGGCTGGTCTTGAACTCCTGGGCTGGGGCAATCCACCCACCTTGGCCTCCCAAAGTGCTAGGATTATAGGCATGAGTCACAAAGCCCGGCCTACTCCTCCAGTTTAAGTATGCATTATCTGATACAATAAAAGTGTTCAAAAGAAATAAACCTAAATGTTCTTCAATTTTAACTTTTCATTATCAGCACAAATATGATTTATACCTTCCCATTCAAAATATTTCTTACATCGCCAATAGCATTATTACCATTATTTCCACTGTATCATGCTTCAAAGTAATACTTTTTTATTTTTTTCATTAAATTTCCAGAATACATTCTTCAAACAAATTCCATAAATGCCCAATTGCCAAGCAAGTAGGGTGAATGGGGCTGCAGAGGATGCAGCAAAGCTCTACTAGCTTGGCCTCCCCTTTCCCTATGGTGAGCATTGCTGGGGTGGAAGGACCAGGCACACACACTGCACCTGCCAGCCTCCGGGTGTGCCCACTTGTAATGTTATTGCCCAAATAACTTCCCTTCCCAGTTGCCACTCAGCCTCCCTTCAGGGAGTCCCCATGATTCTCCATGGCTTGCCCCTGATTCTGCAAATAAAAAGATCAACAGTGTCTATATAATTGGTAGGTTGTTTTGTTTTGTAAGCACATATTTTCAAGATCATTGGGAACAGGACAAATTGCCAGTCTTTTATACATAGAGCACCTTGCATCAGGTAGATACTTAATATTTCTATAACTAATAAAATATTTCAATTATGGTTTTAATTAAGTTAAAAATTTTTCTCACACCAAATCCTGGGTAGGCTTCTATTACTTGCTTCCTAATTTCTAGAAAGATAGGAAACAAAACAATTTTAAAGTCCTAGAAACAAATGCTGACAAGATTTCATTGTAACAGATAAGATTTTTTTTTCTCAAATTTAATCAAAACTAGAATTGTAGGCTGCTTGTATATGCCCCATCTTACTACTGTCAGTAAGGCAGAACTAGCCACTGCTGCTTCTGACCTACTGTATTTCCACATCTGTTACCTGTAATTCTTTACTGAATATATGTATTACATGTCTCTTCTACTAAACTATGATCTCCATGAAAAGAGGACAGTTTCTCATCCATCCTGGTATCTCTGGTATCTATCAGTGCCTAGCCCACGGTAGACGCTCATTAAGTATTTCTTGAAAAGCATAAAAAAATTACTAAAAATTAATTACTAAAGTGAATTATCCAACCAATTAAAAATTTATCAATGTATGCTGAAAATCAAACTCACAAGCTAATTTTCATATATACCTTCACTACAAAAAAGTATACTTTTGCTGAAGATTCTTAGCTTTCTCTTACATATTTATTCCATTTATTCTACTTCAAGATAGCATTTAAATTTTTATGAAGACTAAAATTCAGACATGAGAAGTCACAATCTATCTAAATTTGTGCTTCTGGTTATCTAAAAGTCCTTCACCTGCATTTTAAATAATATAGAGGGCTCCGGGAAGATGAAGGGCTCAAGAGACTCGTCTGCCGTGTTTGTGCTCCAACCCTCTCTTCACTCTGCTCTTCATCTCTCCTTCTACTAGCAGAGTTGCACAGGCTCCCTTTCATTGTGGAAAGGCTCTGCTCATGTGGCTGGGTGTGCTTCCATCACGCTTCAAGTCACATGGAGGAAATGCAGCGAGGGCAGTGCTCCTGAACTCTCCAACTCTCCTCTCCAAGGTGCCGAAGGACATGTGGGGGTCAATGCTCTGAAAGAAGCACCTGGGCAAGACAGGATCACCTCCTGCTCTCTCTCAACCCCTGTCCCTGGGTGCAGCCTTCTGTCCCTGGGTGTCCCCTGGTCTGGTCTCTCTAAAGGGCTCCCCATGGAGGAAGGTGCCCTTTGACACCCAGGCTTGTTGGCTGTGTCAGTCATCCAGTGGGCAGGTCTAAGTCAAGCAGGCTAATAAGCCCTTTTCACTCCAGATCTGACGCCATGTCCTCCAATCAGCCAACAGAGGAGACAATTTGATCTCCATGTGCCTTACTTCTCAAGGAAAAGAAACAGTATCAGTGACTCCCTGGAATCCCCCAAATCAGACTAGTAACTCCTACATTTATGTGTAAGATGAGTCACAGCTTAAAAGGATATGAAGTGATGTAACAATATTTAAAATACCATTACTACTGAAGAGAAACATAATTACTAGCTGTTGCATATGAGTGCAATCCCACATTTGGGGACAGGGTTGAATGACAAAATTGCCAACAACAGATATTTAGAACCAAGACAAACATAATGAGTCATTTTACTCACTTCAACCCGCCCACAGTTGCTGACAAAGTCAAGATTACATTTTAGCTGCTTTTGCAGCAGTATAATTGTTTCAACAGATGACACAAGACTGGTTTGTAACAACTCCTTGCTTATGGATATTTTATAAACTCTTTATTGAGAGGTTACTATGTGCCAGACACTGTGCTGAGCATTTAACATGCATAATAAACCTCACAAAAACCTATGTTAGTTTTATGACTATCCCCACTTTACATACGTGGAGACTGAGGTATGGAAAGGTTAAGCAATTCAGGCCACATGGGAAGTAAGTGACAGAGCAGGACTTAAAAGCCAGGCTGTCCAATTTCAACTTCAAAGCCATGTTTCTAACCACCAAGCGCTTTTGTTGAAGTGTAAGTTTTAATAGATGATCTTACTACATTTCTGCTCACTTCTGCTAGTCCTTACATTTCTTCCCATAGAAACAGATTTATGTGATTCCTGTGAATTCTTAACAGCTGTATTTTCTGGATTCTAGTAGTCTTCTAATCTCATGACATGAAATTGTCAATTATTTGTGCAAAATGGAGATGAATGGTGTTTTGAAGAATCCAAGAACAATTTATATGAAGTATTCTTTGTTTTCATAAGCAACTGGACCTGCTATATTATAAGTTGTGTGTTTTAGGATAATAACAAGAAATGATCAAGAAACATGTAAAAATTTGACACAATAATCACCAAATGATATTGAACTTTACTAAAACACTTTATGCTTTAGTGTTACTAAAGCAGCTGCCTTCACGATTAATTCCCATGATTATGGAAAGGGCTCTACTGAATCTACTTTATTCACTTAGTTTTAACAGCTTTTTTCCCAGCTCATTCAGAATTGCAAGTATGTACAGTTATGTGCACTACAATAAAAGTTTGTGTTGAATTTGGCCCAATAGGCATTAACAAGAAATGTTCTAATTACAGCAAATTCTTGCAGACCAGATACAAGAAGATAACTCATAGACTGCCCACTCTGATGATTAATAACTAATGCCACAGACAGTGATAATGGTCAACCCAATGGTAACACTGCTACCCTTTAAATAAAAAATGATGTGCAAAAGCCAAACTGTGCCTAAAATGACACTCAAAAGCAAGAACGAGGTATTGCCTGGAACAACTGAGAAGCACACAGGAAGAACTCTATTACCATCCTTTGAGTTATGTAAGTAATACTGGGTCCCTGAATGGCCCTTGGGTTCAAATTTGACCACAAGGCCATCAAAAGCCAGCAATTTGGTAACACTGAATGGGATTTAATAAGTAAAAGTGCTCATATCACATTAAAACTGTCACTTATTCAATCATTTTTTTAAAGTACCCTAAGCTCCAAGCACAGAATCACAGAATTCTCACAAGACACAGTTGCATTCCACACATTTCACTTAACAAATCCTAAACGGCATTATATGTAAATATCTCATGTATGCATATGTGTTTAATATATATTCCTTACATTCTGTTACTGTTATTGTGCTAATAATGTTGTGTTAGGGTAACATATAATAAGATTCATTTTATATAACAAACATCAATAGTGCTATATATATATGGTAGTCGCTCTTCAGGCAATCAGATGAATTAAGTAGCAACTAAGAACCCGACTCATAAGTAGTAACTAGCATTTATTCTGTACAATCTAAATGCTTTATGTATATCATCTCATTTATTCTCCCCACATCAAAACTATGAGGTAGGTATCATTATTGCTCATTAAACAAATGAGAACATTGGTAGGTTAACTGCAAAGATCACACAGTTCTTAAGTTAGAGAAGTGGCACTTGGAACAATGCAAGAAGGCTTTGAATAAATAAAATGGCAAGCAAATGAACAAAAGCTTATCAAGAGAATCTGTCAACAAGGATCCTCTAGCATTAAAAAAGGGCAAGAGGCAAGGAAATGCCTTCAAGTCAATAGAAAGCCGTCAGTGTTTTACCACTGTAAGACAGAGCAACCTTCCTAGATGTGCACAGATCTTAAATAATGGATTTCACCAGAACTGCGCCATGTGAAGCCTAAAGTTACTCCAATACCAAACAACAAATCATCTATCTACTGTGGAAAACAAAACAAAATTAAACAACAAAAGCCACAGACAGAAGAAACACTGGAATGAAATGCACTAAAGACAGATGACACTGACACTGTAAGTTAGAAAAAAATTTTTTTTTAATTTTCCAAATACATTTTACCTTTTCTATAACACAGTATTGTGACTAGAAAGGAAAACTTGCTCCTCGGTGGTCTTATAAGATTTCAGATGGAAAGCTGTAGGACAATTTTTTAAAAAAATTATGTAATCAAAATAATTCTGCCCCATCTCTATGGATACCTAAAAGATCCACTTGGAATACCAAGTAGCCAATCATTAAGTGAATGACAATCAGATGAATAATATAAAAACCAGCTTTTCCTCGGAGAAATGAGATGAATTAAACTTTCTAATATTCATTAATTCAGAAAGTACTGAACACCATTTACTGCCACTGTACCTAGCTATCATTAATACAAATACAGATAAAACAGTTTCTCAAAAAGATCACATTCTTGAGGGAATCAGACACACAAAGACCGACTGTAAATAATGTGATAAATGCTCTTTAATAGATGTGCTTTTCAAATGCTACAAAAAAGCTGATAGAAAAAAAGCAAAGTCAGAAAAAAGTTTTAGGTACAAAACGACATTTGATCCAGGTCCTAAAAGCATGGTAGAGGCTGGGCTCAGTGGCTCATGCCTGTAATCCCAGCACTTTGGGAGGCCAAGGAAGGTGGATCACTTAAGGCCAGGAGTTTGAGACCAGCATAGCCAACACGGTGAAACTCCGTGTCTACTAAAAATACAAAAGTTAGCCAGGCATGGTGATGGGTGCCTGTAGTCCCAGCTAGTCAGGAGGCAGAGGCAGGAGAACTGCTTGAACCCAGAAGACTGAGGTTGCAAGGAGCCGACATCAGGCCACTGCACTCCAGCCTGGACAACAGAATGAGACTCTGTCTCAAAAAATAGTAATAATAAAACAAAAGCATGGTAGAAACTCACCATGTGAACAAGGAGAGAAAGCTACAATGTCACAATAAATAGCCAGAGGCTCCCAGCAACAGGAACGGCTATTTCAACAGCAGCTACATCAACAGTAACGTGGTATAGCAAAGACAGGGCCCCAAACTTCTAACATATCTCCTTCATCTCCTTTTTCACAATACTCACCCCCAACAACTGGATAATCCACCACCCCAGAAGCAGAAGTATATATAGGAAAACAAGAAAAATATTTAGGGATTAGAAATTAGTTTGAGGTCATCAAGAAAGCTAAATAACTTAGTAAAAGTTTAATTAATATTTTGATACTACTAACGTATCATTATTACCTAGGTATTCAATCATTATTACCTAGGTCATTCATATTTCAATGACCAAAATAAGGGTAACTGTAAGCTTTTTTAATTATGAAAATTTTACTCAAAAAGCAAATTTTAAAACCAAATCTAATCACATCCAAATACTTATTTCTTCAATATTAAGAAACATCTATATAATTGGCCAGGCACAGTGGCTCACGCCTGTAATCCCAGCACTTTGGGAGGTCAATGCGGGTGAAGCATGAGGTCAGGAGATGGAGACCATCCTGGCTAACACGGTGAAACCCCGTCTCTACTAAAAAACACAAAAAATTAGCCAGGCGTGACGGTGGGCACCTGTAGTCCCAGCTACTCGGGAGGTTGAGGCAGGAGAATGGCGGGAACCCGGGAGGCGGAGCTTGCAGTGAGCTGAGATCGTGCTTAGCCGACAGAGCGAGACTCCATCTCAAAAAATAAAAAAAGTTTTAAAATTTTAAAAAAGGAACATCTATGTAATCTACCAAATATATACTACCCTCCTAATAGTGAACATATATGAGAAAAATAACAGTAGTAGAATGTAAATTTCCAGAGAAACTTGCACAATCACATTCCAGATATTAAAAGAAACACTCTTAAATACAACTGATTCGTGAGAAAAAGAGAAAGGGGCTGCTACTGGGCTCCAGGTAACATACTGTCTGGGGGATCCTGAAAAATACTTAGGTTTCTTTACTGTAACCCAACCCAATGTCCCACCCTCAATTCACCTGGCCAAAACCTTAAACACAAGTTCAATCAGATCATAAATGGAATTTTTACATAGCAGTCAAAGAGTTAAACTCTATTAAGAAGTCACAAGGGGAGGGGAGCCTCTTCCCCAATGCTGCCCTTTATGATTTATGACAATTTCCACATAAAATACCAACACACTCAATGGAGATTGACTATAAAAACATTTTACATGAAAGATCTGCCATCCTTCTCACTGTGGAAAATATTTCTCAGAAAGCATTATCTTGAAGTCATTCAGTAAACTACTTGAAATTATAGAATGCATTTATAACAGTAATCCAAATTTTCTCTTTGTGTGTGTGCGTGTGTGTGTGTAACAGAATTTCACTCTTGTCACCCAGGCTGAAGTGTAGCTGCACGATCTTGGCTCACTGCAACCTCGGCCTCCCAGGTTTAAGCCATTCTCCTGCCACAGCCTCCCAAGTAGCTGGGATTACAGGCACCTGCCACCATACCTGGCTAATCTTTTGTATTTTTAGTAGAGATGGGGTTTCACCATGTTGGCCAGGCTGGTCTCGAACTCCTGACCTCAGGTGATCCGCCCACCTCGGCCTCCCAAAGTGCTGGGATTACAGGTGTGAGCCACTGCACCTGGCCAGTAATCTAAATTTTCTAAGTAGGTAAGCAGGACCAACTTCACAATGCAGCATAAAAGTCCATCAATTCAGTTATTAAAAATCATGAAGCAAAATTATATGTACTGATTTCGATTAGTCTCCAAGATATATTGTAAGCAAAAACAAAACTAAACAAAACAAAAAACACAGGACGAGGCTCAGAACAGTTACACACAGTTAACAGTGGTTGTCCTGGGGAGATTAAATCAAGGTGGCTGAACAGCACGGACACTTATTTTTCACTCTATCATATTTAGTACACCTTGAACTTTTTGTTATGTACACATACCACCTTGTCAGAATACAAACATAAATTTTTAAACAATTGTAAATATAATTAACATTAGCAAAAAAATCCCTCCTAAGGAAAAGACCACTGCAACACAGCTTCTCCCACACAGGCAAATCCTCCCTTCTCTGCCCCACCCTCCCTCAGCCTCCAGTGATCTGACAGTCGGGAGGTTTTGGGGTAAGGTCCCCTCAGCCTTTCTGGGGAGAAGGTCCTCTAGCTTCTTCACTGCTCTAAAAGAAAAGTTATCCAAAGAGCTAATACTACTCTCCTGTGGCCAAAAGAAAACTAATTAACACTTTCTCCCCCAGCAAGCCATGCAAGTAGGGGTGCTGAGCGAAAAGAGGTGAAGCTGCTGTGTTCCACCTTCTCCACACGTGAATAGCAGACCAGCCCAGAGAAACATACTCTTTACCACCACAGTCATCTGTAAAAGGGTCAGCATTTTGCTGAGAGCTGCAAAACTTAAATAAAGGATAATACAAACGCTAAAGGCATTACATTTTATGTTTTTCAGAACTGGCTCAAATATCTTTAAAAATACAAATACAAGTAACAAAATGTACAGAAGAATCTGCCTCAGTAGACCACACTACAACTTTCCTGATCAATGTACCTACCAGATGAGTTTTTTTATTGCTAACAAATCTGGACTGTTTTGAAATGAACATCTTGTAGGACGTTCATTTATTGTGTTTTTAAAAATGCTTGTAAAGCCTCTTAGAGGGTATCTTCTCCTGTGAACTTGTATTTGCATATGACACTGATCTTGCTGACTATACTTTTGCCAGCGACACTGCCCAATAGTCCTTTTCAAGAACATAAGTTCCAAGATTGGTGAGGGATTAACATACACAAAAGACTTTAATAAACTTACTGACAAACTGCTTACATTACTATCCTTGTGAACAGTAAATTACTTTAATTGACCATTTTTAATACCGTCGATCAGGTAGATCCTTTGCTTTCCACTAAAACCATCAATGCTTTACAATTTCACAAACTCTCTATGTGCAAGGCTCTTTTTAAGTACTGAGAAACAGTTTATCAAGACAAGATATGCCTTCAAGATGCTTATAACCTTGCAAATGAATTTTTAAATTCTTACCATAAGAGATGTGTTCACCACAGGACCATACGAGCAGTGAGAGAAAGGTAAACTGCAAACTGTTTCTAACATGAATAGAAAACTAAAGAGCAATTAATGACTTAATTAGAAAAGGTGATTATCTGAAGTAAGGACAGAATTTCAGCAAGATCATTCTTTGTTTACTGTAATATCATAAATAAAAGCCAATCTGTATTTTTCTTTATTTTATTTTATTTTATTTTATTTTATTTTTTTGAGACAGAGTCTTACTGTGTCGCCTAGGCTGAAGTGAAGTGGCACAATCTAGGCTCACTGCAACCTCCGCTTTCCAGGTTCAAGTGATTCTTCTGCCTCAGCTTCCCAAGTAGCTGGGACTACAGGAGGGTGCCACCACACCGGACTATTTATTGTTTGTTTGTTTAGTAGAGACGGGGTTTCATCACATTGCCCAGGCTGGTCTCGAACACCTAACCTCATGATCCGTCCAGTTAGGCCTCCCAAAGCAATTTGGATTTTTCTTAAAGGACTTGCCTTCAGTTGGCTTTCTGTTCTTCTAGAAATCTAACCATATCTAGAAATCAGAAGCTTAAACTGCCTGGCAAGTATGATGGAATGCAAACAGAAGCCAAAGTTAATTGCCTACTTCCTTTTAAACACTATAAAGCACCAAAAATCTTCTGGAAAATGTGGTTTCTTTATTGATATATGCTTTAGAAACAACTTTTCTAACAAATTATGTCTGGAATGTGTGGATATCTGTAAACACGTGCAAACTTTAGCTTTCCCGAAATCGACAGTCAATAATTTCACAATCTGATTCATTTAACAAATCAATACTGTTTCACAAAATTATTCCATAATACCATTAACTTTACTCCATTTTGTTTTTGTTTGATTCAACAGAATTCCTAATAACTTCTCTACCATTTATTATTGATGTAAACTTGGGCAAGTCACAACCTGCACAAGTTTCAGTCTCATCATCTAAAAAAGAAACATGATGACAACATAATAAGAGCATGAACTGACAGGGGCTCAATGTCCACTGAGCCAGGCACTGTTTGGAGCAGGTTGGAGTGTTCTAAGCATATTTTCTCAAGCATATTATCATATGTAAACTCAAACAACCCTATGGTGTAGTCACTATTATTGTTGCCAAATTACGGATGAGGATAGGGAGGCGCTCTGAAGTTTCCAAATGTCTCACAGCAGGCGGCAGAGCGGGATGTGAACACAGTTGGGATCCAGAACCCATTCTCAAAATCATTATGCTACAGCTGCCTGATAATTATAAAATATTTCCTGCCCAGCTCATAAAATTCTTGTGAAGATCACATTTAATCAAGCTCATAAACATTTTAAAACTTTTAAGTGCTATATAAATATAAGGTATTTGTTAGGAGTAAAGTCTTAAGGACAAGATTGACTGGATTTTTAAAAAGTTAAAGTTAAAAAATAATTTTAAAAATTAATTTTTAAAAAGTTAAAAAATTGGAAGCAAACTTAAAGCTTAACCTCTCATAAATGATGATGTCCCCTCAATAACATCTCTTAATAAGTTGTCACTCAATTTCTCCTTAAGGCTTCCAGAAATGAAAATCTCGTAAGTCAACTCATTCCAGCTTGAAGTGTTCTAATTATTATTAGAAATGTCTTCCTTTTAGTTCTAAACAAAATCAGGCTTTTCCACATGAGAGGCCTGTAAATACAAATCTCTTACATATTCACACTATCCAACACATGACATTTACTAAAGTCCCCTTTGAAATTTGATGCCCCAAATTCAATATGATACCCCAGAAAAAGTTTGGTGGGAGAACAGCAGCACTATTACCTCCTTTGATCTGCAAATATCCACTTTTATTTTCTGGCTGTTAAGTGAACTTAATGAGTTCATATTAGCATACACTTAATTAAAATCTCTCACACCTCTCTTAGAAGCTTTCTCAATCTCAATACAGAACTTGATATTTTATTATTTTTAATTAACTCATTTTTCATTTTGGTCCATGACTATCCTATAAAGATATTTGTAAATCTTAATTTCATAACCTTACTTTAGCTATCTCTATCAACTTTGGTACCTTTCTCCTTCCCTTCATAAATCCAATAACTGTAACTAAATTTTCACCCTAGCCACTGAAAAACTGCTGAATAAGCTAAGATCCTAGGACCCACCGGCAAAGACTCATTCTGATAAACATCAACAAATTAGTTTAACTATGTCTATCAATCAATTATAAAATCTAAATATGACCTATATCCTCCAACCATCATTTCTTCTTCTAGTCTATGGTAGGATCATAGAAGACATAAATACCTTTCTAATACCCAAATAAAACTTATCTCCATGCTTCTCTTCGGAGTCTTGTCTTCTGGTACCTTTTCCATGTTTTACTACCCTTAAAAGACTATTAAATTACTCCAAAATAGATAGTCTAAGACAACAGCTCATCTAATCCTAAAGACCTAAATTTAAATGGTTTATAATCTCCTAACCGACCTTGAGCTTCAATGACCTCTCATTTCTGTCCATTCTCTTTTCTGTTTATAATTCTACTATAAAAAGAACAACAGCAACAACAAAAACAGATGGAAGCAAAACAGTCCAGGATATATATGCTTTCTTTATGTTCACATAATATGATATGTTCCAAACAGCAGGCCTATCTAGTTATTACTGATCTGTAGAATCCAAAATAAGCTTTTGAAGGTGTTTTATCAGACTCCACACTATTCACAGATGTCAACTCATTCAGTCTTGACTTTTCCTGATGCTATGTTCAAGTATCTAATATTTTTTTCACTCCCTATTCATAAGCATTTTCTCCCACTTTTCACCCAAACTCTTTTTAAATGTGAACTCAAAGAGCACCCTAAGCAGCTACTTTATTTTATGTACAGTTCTTTACCTTTTCTTTCTCATGAGTATAAGTAGTTACTGCACATTTTTCTTCTATTGATCCAAATTTCCTTTCAGTCTGTGGTAATCAAGCCCACATTTAATATGCTAAAGTAAATCACATATCACTAACTGGGTATGAAATTTTCTTCCTTTACAAGTAGAAATACTAGGAAGATACCTAGAATTTCTACTTGTAGATACCATCTCTTCTACTTTACCAACACGTACCTCTTTATTAGTTAGAATTAGCCCCCAAAAGCAGTTCCCTTCATTATTGCCACAACCTCCTAAAATATATAGTATGCAACAGTGAGATTATAAAATGGATTTATTTATATTTGAATAAGCTCTGTTGTTGCCCTTAGATTCTTGCTGAAAAAACGATGGTTACAAATGATAGCAAGATTTCATAGGCTCAAAGTTGTCAACATAATTGAAGGGGGAAAAGATAGTCTTTTAAACAAATGGTGCTGAAATAACTAGGTATCTATATGGTATCTATATCTATATTAAACCTTGGCCTTTACCTCAACAGTATTCAAAAATTAACTTGAAATAAACCACAAACACATATGAAAGTGTAAAAACTATTTAGAAGAAAATACAGGAGATAATCTCAATGATACTGTGTTAGCCAAATATTTGTTTTAACCAAAAATAAGCACAAACTAGAAAAGCTGACAAAAATGAGCTCATCAAAATTAAAAACTCTTGCTCTTCAAGGGATATAAATAAGAAAATGAAAAGGCAAGACTGGGAGAAACTCTGTAAAACATGTATCGGACAGAAGGGTTATATCCAGACTAAAGAATTCTTACAACCCAGTAAGAAGAAAATAAACAGCTTGTTTTTCGTTTTTTATTTTTAAAAAAAAAAAAAAAAGAGCAAAAGAGGCCAAGTGCTGTGGCTCACGCCTGTAATCCCAGCACTTTGGGAGGCCAAGGTGGGCAGCTCACCTGAGGTCAGGAGTTCAAGACCAGCCCAGCCAACATGGTGAAACCCCATCTCTACTAAAAATACAAAAAGTAGCCAGGCGTGGTGGCACACACCTGTAGTCCCAGCTACTCAGGGAGGCCAAGGCAGGAGAATCCCCTGAACCTGGGAGGCGGAGATGCAGTGAGCTGTGATTGTGCCACTACACTCCAGCCTAGGCAACAGAGTGAGACTCTGACCCCAAAAAAAAAAAAAAAACAACAGGCAAGAGATTTGAACAGACACTTCACAAAAGACACATGGATATATGAATGGCCAGAAAATACACTACAAGATGCCCAAAACCACTAATAATTAGAGAAATGTAAATTAAAATCACACTGAGATACCAAGACTGAGGTACCACTATGGTCAAAGTTAAAAATACTGAAAACATCAAGTGCTGCTAAGGATATGGAGCATCTAGAACTCTCCTGAAGCATTCATGAAAATACAAAATGGTGGCCTTTAGCTGCCATCTTGCGTCCCCGCGTTGTGCGCCTAATCTCAGCTGGTCCACCCGAGACCCCCTGAGCACCAACCCTAGTCCCCCGCACGGCCCCTTATTCGCTCCGACAAGATGAAAGAAACAATCATGAACCAGGAAAAACTCGCCAAACTGCAGGCACAAGTGCGCATTGGTGGGAAAGGAACTGCTCCCAGAAAGAAGAAGGTGGTTCATTGAACAGCCACAGCAGATGATAAAAAAACTTCAGTTCTCCTTAAAGAAGTTAGGGGTAAACAATATCTCTGGTATTGAAGAGGTGAATATGTTTACAAACCAAGGAACAGTGATTCACTTTAACAACCCTAAAGTTCAGGCATCTCTGGCAGCGAACACTTTCACCATTACAGGCCATGCTGAGACGAAGCAGCTGACAGAAATGCTACCCAGCATCTTAAACCAGCTTGGCGTAGATAGTCTGACTAGTTTAAGGAGACTGGCCGAAGCTCTGCCCAAACAATCTGTGGATGGAAAAGCACCACTTGCTACTGGAGAGGAGGATGATGATGAAGTTCCAGATCTTGTGGAGAATTTTGATGAGGCTTCCAAGAATGAGGCAAACTGAATTGAGTCAACTTCTGAAGATAAAACTTGAAGAAGTTCCTGGGAGCTGCTATTTTATATTATGACTGCTTTTTTAAGAAATTTTTGTTTATGGATCTGATAAAATCTAGATCTCTAATATTTTTAAGCCCAAGCCCCTTGGACACTGCAGCTCTTTTCAGTTTTTGCTTATACACAATTCATTCTTTGCAGCTAATTAAGCCGAAGAAGCCTGGGAATCAAGTTTGAAACAAAGGTTAATAAAGTTCTTTGCCTAGTAAAAAAAAAAAAAAAAAAAAAAATACAAAATGGTACAGCCATGTTAGAAAAGAGAGCATGTATGTTATAAAGCTAGATATAAAACTGTATCATACTGACCAGCAATCTCACTCCTAGGTATTTACCCAAAAGAAACAAAAACATTTATTTATAAAAATTTTTATGTGAAAGTTCATACGGCTCAAAACTAGAAACAACCTAAATATCCAGCAATTGGTGAAAAGGTAAGCAAATTTTGGTTAATTCATACTTTGGAATACTATTCAATAACAAAAAGGAAAAAAACTGCTGATAACACGGAACAATGTAAATAAAAGAAGTCAAACATAAAAGATCTCATACTGTAGAACTTCATTTATATGAAATGCTAGAAAATATATGTTTGCTTACTTGCTTATTTTGGTCCACTGGACCCACAGATCAGTCCATGTAATTTTATTTACCACTGTAACCAGTGCTCAGGATAGTGCCTGACACCTAATTGGTAGCTTGATAAACTTACTAAAAGACTGAATGAACAAGAATTATCTAGTTTAATCCTAATCACAACCGTAGTGATCTAGATACCGTCATAGCATGAGAAAACTGAGACTTAGAGAGATCAATGTTGGCCCAAGATTATATGGCTACTGAGTAGGGGTGCCACAGATCAAACTCAGGCCTCTCTGACTCCAAGTCCTGTTCACTTAACTATGTTTAATGTCTATATAGTGAAGCAAAGCTCACTGACATTCTACAACTTAAGTTGATTCACCTAGAATCTTAAGTTAGTGGTCAGATTCCATCATAAATTTTAAGGACTATTCCAATTATTTCACTGTCATTTTGTATCAAATAATTCTTTGAAACAGTTGGGTCAGCTCAATTGTTTTGTTAAGCAGAGATAGTTACTAGGCCTGATGGTACTTCCTAAAATGGGCTTTAGTTGGTTGGTTACAACTAAATTTATAGCACATACCTAAATAACAGGTGCATATTTCCACTAAAGTAAATAATACAGTAATTATATATTCATCTTATTAACAAGAAAGTCTGCTGTTTCACTACTCTTAAACATTACTAACTCTCACTATGCTATACTTCCTGCCAAGACTAAACATTGAAGTGACAGCCATCTTTAGTAAAAGATTTGAATGTGCTTAGAGGCGTGGCATACACACACCAATTAAGAAAAAACAAAGGTTATATTCAGCATGTGAGACTTACTACAATAATTCTATTCATTGGGGAAAAAAATGAAAACCAGAAAAAGAAAAGCAGAATGAAAGAGCTTCTGAATGACAGTGAACTTAAACAAGTGAGTCAGGATAGTGAGTCATCCTTCAGTGCATGCCTCAAAAATGTGAACAGATACTACCCTAAGTCCTACAATGTTAATGATAATCCTTTTCAAAATCAGGAAATAAAGCTGCTTTATGTTGAATTCCTGTTTTCAATGCGGTCATAGTTTTACCACATGCATGATAAGTGCATAATAGTCCTTGAAATCCTGCCCATGGATAGGGGTGGCTGTGGAACGTGTAAGAGTGTAACTAACTGCAACCACAGGTTTCGTGAAGTTCTATAACATCCTTTAGGGTGCGAATAAGATCAAGGAAACTCTTTTATATTGGTGTAACACAATTCACATTTTGCAGAAGATTCATACGCACCAATGGGAAACATGTCCACTAAACATATTCTTAGCTTTTAGTAATGAAACACTTATTTCCTTACAAGGAATCCCTTTCTAATTTACCTATTTCTACCAACACCATCACACTGTCTCAGGCCTTAACTTCAAAAGCTTTGCAGCTTTATAATATTTTTTTATAGATTTGGTGGGGTTGGGGGGGCGCGGTTGAAGCACAGTTTTGTTACATGGATATATTGTGTAGTGGTGAAGTCTGGGCTTTTGGTGTATGCTTTACCCCACTAAAGGACACTGTATCCAACAGGTAATTTTCAAACCTCACCCCCTTCCCACCTCCCACCTTTTGGAGTCTCCAATGTCTGTTCCACTCAGTATGTCCACGTGAACCTATTATTTCACTCCTACTTATAAATGAGAACACTGGCATCATTTTTAACACTTTATTTTTCCTTCACCCCTCTACCTGTAATTTCTCACTAAGTTTTTAATATTCTTTTCAATCATCCCTTCCTTTTTCATTTGCTCCACTACCACATTAATCCACAACCATATTTTGGCTACTGCATTGTTAAATGCAAAGAAAAAGCTGTTTTAAGACAGTGTACAATAATCCCAAGTGTGGTCTATTGGGATCATTTGGTAGCCATGTCACAAGTAACTTGCCAATAATGGCAATTAACAACACTGAAATTCAAATCTTTCTCTAAAATAATACTCCTCTCACTAACTTCAGCTTCCACGTTTCCTTGTACAGATGACATTTCAGCAAGTATACCAGAAATAATATATAATTCACTCATGAGACTATTCACCCAGGTGACCTGTTATGTATGCCACAACTAAATAAATGGCTGAAAATCAATGCTCCTTCATATATTATGGGAATATATACTTACATCCATTCACTGAACCCCCACTCCATTCATCAGTATTAGATTTGTCTCAGTATAACAAAAAACAGAAAGAGTAGGCCAGGCACAGTGGCTCACACCTGTAATCCCAGTACTTGAGGAGGCCGAGTTGGGTGGATCATCTGAGGTCAGGAGTTTGAGAGCAGCCTGACCAACATGATGAAACCCCGTCTCTACTAAAAATACAGAAATTAGCCAGGCGTGGTGGTGGGTGCCTGTAATCCCAACTACTCGGGAGGCTGAGGCAAGAGAATCGCTGGAACCCGGGAGGCAGAGGTTGCAGTGAGCCGAGATCGTGCCATTGCACTCCAGCCTGGGCGACAGAGTGAGACTCCAACCCAAAAAAAAAAAAAAAGCAAGATTAAAACAAGACAAGATGTTTCTCTCCTGATGTCTAAGAAATCTAGATGCAATTCATCCAGGTTTGATATGGGGACTCTAGAGTCTACAAAGATCTAGGCTCCTTCCATCTTTCTTCTCCTCTATCCTCTTGAAGGCCTCCATTCTTAAAGCCACCTCATTAGGTAAAGACAGTTGCTGGTTCTCCAGCCATCACATTTGTACTGCAGACAGCAGGAGTGAAGGAAGGCGGGTGCAAGAGAGCAGAGTACACACAGAAGAAAGAACAACGATGTTGCCCCAAAAAGAAACTGCTCAGAGGAAGTAAATTCAAGAGTTTTCAGTTTCACATGGCTGGGAGACAAAACTAGAGCTCAGGGCACAAAGCATGAGGGACCAAGATCCCACAGAGAAAGAAAGCAGAACCCAAAATCTGAGCCCCTTAACTCCTCAAAGCATCTGCCCATTCACAAGCATCACAGACTGACAGAAACCAGGCAGAAAGTAGCAACAAAAAATGTAAAAGCTAAACAGAACTTCTGACAGTCCTGAGAAAATAAAAATCAGAGTTCAGGATCCACTAAAGGGGCAGGAACCTGGTGAGCATCCAGACTCCAGTTCAAGCCCCTGAATGACTATGCCCTAGGATCAACAGAGAACCAGAAATAAGCAAAGCCTTATAAATACTGAAATTCAGACAGCTCAAACATGATTGGACTAAGTTGTTTTGCCTTTTATTTTGCTGCCTGCGAGAAGTTAACAGCTTATCCAAAACCTCTACAAGTTTTTCATATGTACTAGCTGATGTTCAACAACAAATTACTGGGCATATGAAGACATCATACCAAGAAAAAAAAGAAAAAGAAAAAAGGATACAGAGATACAGAGATAGACCCACAAGGTGAGATAGCTTTTTTTTTTTTTTTTTTTTTTTGAGGCAGAATCTCGCTCTGTCGCCCAGGCTGGAGTGTAGTGGCATGATCTCCACTCACCGCAAGCTCCGCCTCCCCAGTAGCTGGGACTACAGGCACCCACCACGCCCGGCTAATTTTTTTTTGTATTTTTAGTAGAGACAGGGTTTCACCATGTTAGCCAGGATGGTCTCGATCTCCTGACCTCGTGATCCGCTCGCCTTGGCCTCCCAAAGTACTGTGATTACAGTCATGAGCCACTGCACCGGGCCTGGTTTTTTGTTGTTGTTCTTTTTTTTTTTTTAAGAATCATATGAGGCCAGGTGCTGTGGCCCACGGCTGTAATCCCAGCACTTTGGGAGGCCAAGGCGGGTGGATCACCAGTTTGAGACCGGCCTGGCCAACATGGCGAAACCCCATCTCTACTAAAAGTACAAAAGATTAGCCGGGCCTGGTGGCAGGCACCTGTAATCCCAGCTACTCAGGAGGCTGAGGCAGGAGAATAGATTGAACACAGGAAGTGGAGGTTGCAGTAAGCCGAGATTGTGCCACTGCACTCCAGCCTGGGGCAACAAGAGCGAAACTCGGTCTTGGGGGGAAAAAAAAAAAATATATATATATATACACACACACACACACACACACACAGAAGAGGAATAAAAGATAGAAAATACATGAAAGAGCTTAGGAGACATATGAAACACAAGGAAATGGTCTAATGTACATGCAATTAAGAGTCCTAGAAAGAGAGGACAGACAGACTGGTACAGAAGCAGGTTCTGAACAGCTAATAAGCAAGAAGGGGAGCTCACCAGTTCAAGAGGCACAACAAACCCCAAGCAGAATATAAGAAAACCGTACCTGGACATGTCAGAGTAAAACTTCCTAAAATTAAAAACAAAGAAGAAATCTTAAAATAGCAGTCCGAGAAAAAGACAACCTTCAAATGGGCAGCAGTAAGATCAACTGCAAATTTCTAAACAGAAACTTTGAGAGTCAGAAGATAATGAAATTACACTCTTAAAATGCTAAAATAACCAGCAACTTAGGATTTCAAGACATTCTGAAAGTTTCCTTCAAAACTGAAGGCAAAAATAAAGACATTTCCAGATAATGCCTGAGATATTTAATGGTGAGTACACATACAATAAAATAATAAAAGGGGTTCTACGAGAAGAAAAACATAAGCCCTGATGGACAAACAGTCATGAAGGAAGAAATACAGAGAAATGGAAAGGGTAAATGTATGGATACTAAATACATGGGGTTTACTATCTATATACAACTAAAACATAAAGCAACAATAACCCTAAAGGCAGACAGGGCACAAATAGAGTTAACTACCTTGAGGTTCTTACATTTTTCTGGAAAACAGATATCAGTACTAATTTGTTATAGAGGGATTAATAATGTAATCTAGGGTAACACTAAATAATAACAAAATGATTTATAACAGGTATGAGAATACATAATAAAAACTATTCTAATAATCCAAAAGATGACAAGAAATTACAGGAGAAAAAGAATTTAAAACATGTAGAAAGATAAAAACAGAAAGTCAGATTTAGACCCAAACATGACAATAACATATGTAAACAGACTAAACACACCAAGTAAAAGACAAAGGCAATCAGATTAAATGTAAAAAAAATACACTTATGCTATTTAGAAAAGAGATCATAAATACAATCACTCAGCAAATTTGAAAGTAAAAGAATGAAAAGATATATACCAAGTAAGCATGAAACTAAAGAGATCTGATAACACTGTACTCAGAAAAAGCAGACTTAGGCAATAATCATTATAAGAGATATAAAGCAACATTTTATTGCAACAAAACAATCAACCCATGAGGAAGACCTACGTATGGACCTAGTAACATAGTTTCAACACACATAAAGCAAAAATTGGCAAAATTAAAAGAAAAAGTAGACAAGTTCATACCATAATGGGAGATTGTAATATATAGAGAAGTCAGAGAGACACTTAGACCTCTAACAACAAATCAATCACATCCAATCTTTTCAGTCTATCAATCTGGCTCTCAATTTCAAGGGTACCAGCCAACTGAGGACCTGTTTTTTTTGTATTCCTTGACGCACAGACGAAAAGCCCACCGACCACTTCGCTTTGGATCGCAGAGAATTTCAAAAGAAGTCTAGAACAACTCCATATCCTCAAAAGCATTTTTAATAGATCACTAAAAGCTAAAGCATACAATTTATTATTAATTATAAATGTCATTAATTATACATCAGATTAACTTTGCTGGATATTTTGTTGTCTAAACCTCTAAATTTCTACACGCTGTTTTCATGCTCAATCAGCTCATTCAATCACAATTTTATTCAACATATTAGAGAACTTGAAACTGTCTGTTTAATTAAAACTAGATAACTTCTTAGTAATAGAAAGGATTAAGGGATAGTCATAAAAAGAGACAAATAGAGCCCAATACAGCAAAGGAAGCAAGTACAATACCCAACAGTTAATAGCAATTAAGATTTGTTACCATTTTTAGTGCCTTTTTATGATAAAACCACAACTACAGATGGACGGTAGGATCTACTTATTTTTCCAAATATACTTACCACAGAAAGCAGTGTGAATAACATATTTTAGTTCAAAGATTACATGATTTTAGGTGCAAATTTTAAATTGGATTATCTCCAACATTAAATCAGAGTCATGGGGCTGAAACCTGACTAGAGTGGATTTACAGGACAATGGAAGAGAAAGAATTGGAGTGAGTATAGACAACTCCTTGAAGAAACAATATTGCAAAGGGGAGAAGACAAATCAAATAGTGGCTGACAAGGGAAGTAGGGTCCAATGAAGTATTTTTATATTTTATGGGAGAAATAACACCATTTTGTATAACGACAGGAATGACCCATTAGGGGAGAACACTGATGACACAAAAGAAAGAACGAGACAGCTGAGTAAGCAATGTTCATGAGGGCATGAGAGCACAGAGACTCTAGTGCACGAGGAAAGAGGCTGGCGCCACACAGGGCAGTGCACACACGGGATACTACACGGGCGGGCTCAACTGTAGCTGGAACAGGTAGAATACATGGGTTCAGTTGATGAAACGCAGGGAGCTCCAACAGTATTAGTCTGCTGGTCCATGAGGCCATTGGCTTCAAGTTTCTCCATACAGAAGCAAGATAACCAGCTGAGAATAGGTATGGAGAAGAAACGCTGAAGGTCTGAGAAAAAAGGGAAAACTGAAACAGTCATCTAAATGAATGAAGTATACAGTATGACTGTCAGGTAGCATCAAAAGCCTACCTGAGGTTCACAATCTCGAATTTAAAGGAAGGTTGTGGAGAATTCTCCAGTCACATTCATATGCACAGGTACAAAGCGGCTGTAAAGTTGACAAGACCCTATTTGAGAAGTGACAGGTGGTACCAAAACAGTGACAGGTGGCTCCAAAACAGCTTTAGAGCCCTAGCCTCTTCTTCCCTGCTTCTTTGCCCCCCAACTAAATGCCACTCCTACAAGTATGTGCAACAAGTATACACACTAATCTCCAAAATACCCATGACACCATCATCTCAGGACCACCATTCCACAGCAATATTCCGAAGTTCTGGCCCTTACTAAAAAGAGTTCCTCCAGTTTTCTCTCCTTGTCAACAAGTTCTCCCATGAGTGATTACATCCATTCCCAAAATGGTGAGTCCTTTATCTATTTAATATGTCCCTCTACACTTATATTCCCTGAATGCTAATCTGGATGTCTACACCTGAATACCTACAGGATAAATCCAAATGTGTCAAAACAACCCTTGATGGTCTGGCCCTCATTCGTGGTTGCAGAATTCCAAACATATCTCCTACCACTCCCCATCCATGGAACCCATAATCAAACCACACTGTACTTTTTCCTCAAACACACTTGGCTCCTTAAAACCTCCATGCCTCTAAAGATTATCACATCTATTTACCTCAATATAAACTATATCCATTTAATCCTAATCAAATTTAAAGTAAACTCATACTGAAATTACATATAAATATCTAAAGAACTCAAACAGATCCATCCCTCCTTTGCTACAAAGAGCAAATACAGGGATTTCTTTTTCCTGGAGTTTTTGACAATGCCAATATGGAAGTATAATAACAACTAACCATAGTTTACTTTGCTTAATATTAGTACATATTTAGTAACTGCCTAGATGATATATTTAGATTAACTGCTAACAATTTTTAACCTACTTTTGAAAAACAAAACATTGAAAAGCAGTATAAGCCATTAAGTCCAGTTTGGTGACAGATTTCTATAATCATGACAGTACAATTTTCAAAATACCAGAAATGAGACCCTGCAAAATTCTCTAAGCTACAGGTCCAGGTTGTGTAATAGAGCAACAAAGGTAAGTCTTTTCTAAAACCAGGTAGGGGTGTGTGTGTACCCAGGTACTATATATGCAGTATATATGATATACAAACTAGTTTCTCCAGGAGGTTCTGAAGATTATAAATAAATGTGTAAATGCTTTAGGATGTTTAAAGGTAATATTTATTGACCTAAATAACATTTTCTACTTCTCACCTTGAAGTCATATAAACAGAAAAATTAGAATTTCAAAAATATCATAAAAATAAGGATGTAGTCTACTTCGTCATTTTTTAGTACAAACAAAACAGCAACTTTAAGGTCACTTTCCAAACTATTCAGTGATTTAACACCCAAAATTTACACACAGGGTACCCACGCACACTAGTAAGACAGTATAGCTTGGAGAGTTATAATCACTTTAGGATAGTACACAGTCTCATTTGACCTTTATTATTGAAATTTAACATTTATGGAGCTCCAAACATATACATATATAAAATCTAAGTAACATTATACTACAGTAATAAATGGAAAAGCAATGCACTAAGCCCAAACCTACTTCGCTTTCTTAAACAATCACAAAGTACAACCTAAGCCTGGATCTAACATCTTCCAAACATAAATTGTTGTTAACTGATCATGGAGATAGATGGCTGCTTTCAACTCCTTGGGAAGGAGAGTCCCGTTTTGTTCCAGTGGTGCACCCTGATGATGACTACTAGTCCTACAACTTGTTAACTCTTTGACCTTAACTTCTCTAAGCTTCATTTTCCCTATTTGCAAAACTGGGATACCATCACACCATGTAAGTCTTGTTTTAAGGATTTAGGTTGGAGGCTATAGAGCAACTAGTATTTGTAACATGAAAAAAAGATTGATCAGGCAATAAAATATTAACAGAGGTCTTCTCTGAATAAGGAGATTATAAAGGATTTAAAAAAAAATCTTAACCTTACTTGTTCTATGTTGTCCAAGTTTTCTATACTGAGAATAATAATTCCATAAAAATAAAATAATAAAGTCTCATTTCATTCAAAAAAGCACAATACATTGCAAATTCCTAATTTCCCATTATCTTCTATAATAATAGTCACTGAGTACTTGCTCTATGCCGGATATATTACATAAACTATCTCCACTTAATGTTCATAGCAATTTCTGAAAGTGCCATCTAGGCAATTATAAAACACATACGAATATTAAGCAAAATAAGCTTTTAAACATAAGAAAACCAAGGATCAGAAACGTCACTCAGCAGGTACAAGACGACACCAGGATTCAAATCCCAGTCTAACTTGCATGCTTTAGACACCACATTACTCAAGGTTAATGACCAACTTGTCAGCAAAGTTAAGAATCATCTTACTACTAAGGAGCAGAATATTTTAAGGCTCAGGGTTTTTTTTTCTTATATAACTCTAGCCTAAAACACGCTACCCCTCCTTTCCTTAGTACCATAAAAAATTTCTCTAAAAGAGGAAGCAACACTTTTGGGTTATCTGTTTTTAAAAGATTCCTAGATTTGGCAATACATCACTGACTCAAGTAACTAAAACACAGATGAGACTCAAAAGTAAACAAAGAAGGAAAAAAGGCCTCTAAACAGTAAAATATATATATATATATATATACAAACAACAATAAAGTTCATTATTTTATCCATAATCAAGTCTCTCAAAATCTTTACTCAGAACTAATTTATCCTGTTTTTATTAAGAACAATTTTTAGATACAATTAAAACCAGGTTGATGGTTGCTTCATTCCCAAGTCAAGGAAGACTAGAAGCAGAAAATTTGAAATAGGAAAAGAGCTATTAAAAGCAGATACACTAATAATGTACAAGAAGTAACTGCCAACCTAAGGAGTAAGAAAGTTTAAAGAAATGTATATAGGAAAAATTAAAATAGTTAATCTACATCTATTTTGAGCACACTCAAGCAGCCCTGAATATCTCATTAGGCCCTGAGTTGCAAAGAAAAAACATTTAGTATGCTCTAAATCATAAGACGGTAAAATTACATTTTAAGTAGTTTCATGCAGAATAGCTAAAATATGTTTGTGCTGTATACATCCAAAAAAATTCACATTGTAGAATACCTCGTTTCCTAACTGAACACTTATTACATGCTTATAAAATATTCAAGCAATACAGAGACACATTAAGAAAAGTGAACTCTCTTCCTCTACACCCCTTCCCAAATGAACTCTCTAATATTAACTTTTTTGGTGTGTTTCCATAAAGTCTTTCTCCTCTGCACATTCTAAAACAGATTTAATCATGCCATACACATACACATGTGCATACATGCACAAGAACATACATGAACACACACGTATTTATAAGAAGGCACGCAACAGAACCATGCTATGCACACTGCTTTGCAATTATTTTTCTACTCAAATATATTCCATAGACATTTTTTCAGGTCTTTTCAGATAAATCAAGCTTATTCTTTTTAATACTATTGTACTTCACCATACGGATTTGCCATAATGTACCAACCTTTCTTCTACTGACAGGTAAGTTCTACTGGTTTGGGTATTGTAAACAATGCTACAGTGAAGATCTTTGTCATGTTATCTTTTGCCCAGGTGCAGAAATGGTATTTCTATAGAACACTGACTTGCAGACTAGAATAAGTAGGCCAGATGAAACACAACTTTTAATTTGGATAAAGAATACCAATTTGTTCTCTTACCAACAATGTGTGAGCACCTTTTTCATCACACTGAACATTGGTCCCATTTATTAATTTTAGCCAGTTTTGAAACAGTATTTCATTATTGCTTATATATGCATTCTCAAACAATGCAAGTTCCTATCCAGTATTCGCCCATCTTCCTAAGAGAATGCCAGATCTTTTTAGCAAAAATGTTCTGAGTCCAAAAAAAAAAAAAAAAAAATGCATTCCCAGGACCGCTTGCAGCTAGCAGCAGCCATGTGACACAGTTCCAGCTGATGGCTTAAGGAAAAGCTTTTGATTTCCTTATACAGGTGACACCCACTTTAGATTTCCCCTTTTCCTTTTTCTTCTGGCTTGGCTCTTGGACCTAAGGATGAAGATGCAGCCGTCATCATGTATCTTTGAGGACAAGGACTAAGTGTGGCTGAGGAGAAAAGTGAGAAGAGCTGGATCACTCAAGGCATTGCTTGGCCACCGTGACTACTCTGAGTCTAGCTAGCCTGGACTGTTTCAGCCACTCAGCCAGGTTTTAAATTACTTGCATCTAAATGTAATTCTAACACTGAACAGTCCTCTGATTATTTATGACACTCAACATTCATATGTTATTAGCCATTTGCATTTCTGTGACTTGTCTATTTCATCTGCCAAATTTTCACTTGTTTCTTGATCTAAAAGCATGGAATTCCACACAGTACAATCATATGTGAATTGACTAATTTCTCAGTATTCTAGTTTTATTAGGCATTAGTAAATAAGTTTTGGAAGAATAACAGTAAGGGTCTTTTGGTAGTTTCTTGAAAAAGTAGACATCCATTTATCATGCAATCTATGAATCACATTCCTGGGTACCTATCCCAGAGAAATAAAAATTTCTATTTATGTCTACACAAAAATCTCAATGTTCATAGTAGCTTTATTTGTAATAGTAAAAAAAATAAAATAAAATAAAATAAATAAAAAACCTGAAACAATCCAAATATCCTTCAGTGTGTAAATGGTTAAACCAACTCTGTACTCCACAGTACATCTATACTGTGGAATATTACTAATCAATAAAAAAGAGACAAACCATTGATATATGAAACAATTTCATGGATACTAAGTTTTTAAAAATCCCCAAAGATAATATAATCTATGATTCCATTTATATAGCATTCTCAAGATGATAAAATTAAAGAGTGGAGAACAAATTGGTTGCAAGGGGTTAGGGAAGGACAGGGAGGTGTGGGGAAAGGTATGATAGAAAGGGCGTAGCGTTAGGGAAACCTGGAGTGATGAAACTGTTCTGTAACCTTGGCTCTGATGATGGTTACACAAATCTACACATAAAATTGCTGAGGACCCACCACACACACCTGCACACATGCATGTCACACACACACCACACACATGCATGTAAAACTAATGAAATCTGAATAAAGTCTGTGGATTGTACCAATGTCAATATCCTGGTTTGATATTTAACTAAAAGGTATGTAAAAATGGAGGAAACTGAGTATAAAGTACATGGGATCTCTCTGTACTGTTTTGCAACTTCCTATGAATCCATAATTATTTCAAAATACGTTTTTCTAAAAAGTACTTGGTGCTGTTTTCAAAAAACCCGTATTTATATACCCATTCTCTGCTTTTCAACTTGCTCCCTGCAGAGTCTAGGTAAAGTTTTTCCTTCTTTTCAGCTCAACTCCAGTCCCACATTTCCAAGGCAAGGCTTAGCATGATAACGAGAAGCGCAAGAGAGCCACTGCCTCCGTCGATTCGGCACAGACGACTCCCAGGCCCTGAGCATGCAGCCCTCAGGAAGCTGGGATTACCAAGGACAGCCATTCCAAAACAGCATTTTGTTGGCATTTTGGATTGTTCACATTACAGAAAGATAAGGGCTTTCTCACAATTATATAAAACTTAAGGGAATATTCAAATGTTCTTAGGTAGTCATTTAGATTAGTCCAAGCCAGATTTTCAAAGCACAGCATGTATATTTTGTTAGATGTATCTGTTAACTGCCATCATGAATCTAGCAGATGTTCAGGTAACAGTCATTAAAGGCTCTCCATGACTAAGTAGCATAATGACCTTTTATTAATCACTGCATATGGTGTCTGCCAAATGGGAGAGAAACAATACTCAGCAGCCTTTTGTTAAGGAGTAACAAGTTATCTGAATGAAGATACTTCAGCACATTTAAATTACATTTAAATTATATCAAGATAGTGGTATAAACATTTAATTCCAAGTAGCATTCTCAATAAAATAACTCATTGCAAACCTAATTGTTCTCTAGAGAACATTCATAATGTTTACTGGGCAGTCTGTTTCAGCAATAATACAAAGCAAGAATTGAATCCTCGCAGTAATTAGGTAACTGATTACATTTATCAATTATATACTATCTGTTATCTCACTTAGATGATAAGCCATACAGAAACAAATACCAGGCAAGCTCATGAACCACCAAATTCTTCAGAATTATTCACTTTTCTCCAAAATGATGAATAAATTGCAGTCCCTGCCCTCAAGAAGCTGGCAGCTTAATAAAGGGTACAACCCTCTAGAAAATAATCATATACACATATACTGTAAGATAGCAAGTAAAGATATATTCAAAGAGCTACTCTAAATCATTTCCAAGTGGAACTTAGTATCTCTGCTCCACCAGTTCCCAGCTATCCCCTATGATACTTCTAAAAAATATGAGAAAGCAACACAAGATATTGCATCAGTGTCTGAGAAGACTGAGTACCTTCAATTACACTGCAGGACCACATATAAATTTGATTCGTATTGCTGATTTTATAGTATCCACTCTTTTCTCCATTACCATGATACAAGGTAACTTGCACAACATATATTTGGGATAGTACATGCAATCCAAAATGCAGCTCTTGATACTGACTAATTACGGATTTGCCACTTGTACTGCCGTTTATTAAGCAACTCACAGTAACAAGTAGAGAAGCAGTATGATCTTACTACACCACAAATAGACATCATTTTACAGGAGTTAACGTTTCTACAGTTTTTTTCTCATGTGAAGTTAATAGCTCATTTAAAGTGAAAAATAACCTAAATCATACCTGGATGTCATTATCACAGAAACATAAAAATTATGTTTTGCTTCTTATATTAGGTGGTATTTTTTCTTTTAACACTATTTTTCCTTTGTTAAACATATGCGATACGCACTTCAGTATACCCAGGAAGACCGCAGAAAGAAGCAACATGGAGCAAATCAAGGAACATGGGAGATAATTTAAAGAAGCAAGATACCAAGATAAAATCAGCATTCTTTAAGAATGTATCATCCAGGACAGGCACGGTGGCTCACGCCGGTAATCCCAGTACTTTGGGAGGACGAGGCGGGCAGATCACGAGGTCAGGAGATCGACACCATCCTGGCTAACATGGTGAAACCCCATCTCTATTACATATACAGAAAAATGAGCTGGGCTTGGTGGCCAGTGCCTGTAGTCCCAGTTACTTGGGAGCCTGAGACAGGAGAATGGCATCAACCCAGGAGGCGGAACTTGCAGTGAGCCGAGATCGTGCCACTGTACTCCAGCCTGGGCGACAGAGCAAGACTTCGTCTCAAAAAAAAAAAAAAAAAAAAAAAAGAGAATGTATCATCCAGAAAGCATCTGCAATGGTGATTTACATGTCACCATAGTGTAGGGTAGCAAACTGCAGTGATCAGAGCTACTATCCAGCCCCTCACCATTGAGGCCACTATGCACAGAAGTGGAGAGGCTGGTAAGGAGTAGCACATTTCTGATGCTGACATCACAGATAGCAGAATGGGTTTTGGATTCCCTTTACTTCAGAGATTACTTGAACAAATGTAGTTTTGATATTAATAGCAATACTGATTGCAATTCAAATATTGAAGAGTCTTTTCTTCAACCAGCATATGTCGAGCACTTATCATATGCACACATAATAGCGCTCCACATGCCACGAGAGTTTATATGCCATTGGAAGAGATGGTCATCACCATTAAATATTTTTAACAACAAAGGCAGTCATTAATGGAAGAATAAAACACAGGGCTAGAGCTGGATAGCTGCGTAAATGAGCTGGGAAGGGCAGGCTGTACTCTTCGAGATGCGTGATGAAGTAGGCTATGCTTCACCCTGAAAGCAGTGAGCACTCATAATACATTTTTAAGCTAGAGTGTGTGGCAGAAACATGAGTCTAAATTGTGGTAAAAGAGAAATATGAAAAATGCATTCAGCAGGTTGGCATATATAAATAGTTTCTCAAAGGGCAATAAAAGATACAGAAAGGACAAAAAAAATCAGTACACCTACAAAGCATAATAAATCTGAACACCACGCACATTTGTTTATTTACCAAACACCACATATTTACCGTGTGCTTAAATGGGGGCCATTCTAAGCACTTTACAAATGCTGCCTCCTTTAATCCACATTCACAAACTTATGGGAACTTTTGTCTGAGGTTATTAATCCAATTTTACATATGAGGAAACTGAGGCACAGAGAAACTAAGTTGCTCAAGGTCATAAAACTAGTAAGTAGTGGATTCGAGAGCTGAACTCAGGCAATCTGGCTACACAATCTATCCAATACTGTCCGATAGAGCTTGCTGCAATGTGGCTATGGAGCACTTAATATGTGGCTAGAATGAGGAACTAAATTTTTTATTTTACTTAATGTTAATTATTCAACCACATGTGGCTACTGGCCACCATGCTGGAGAGTTCAGACCATATTCTTACCTAACACACAGTCCTGCTTTACTAAGAGACTCAGTGACAAGCAAGAGAGGAATGGTGCGGGGCACAGTGGCTCACGCCTGTAATTCCAAAACTTTGGGAGGCCAAGGCAGGAGGACAGCTTGAACTCAGGCATTTGAGACCAGCCTGGGCAACACAGTAAGACTTCATCTCTACCAAATATAAAAAAAAGTTAGCCAGGCACGGTGGCGCATGCCTGTAGTCCCAGCTACTTGGGAGGCCAAGGCAGGAGAATCACTTGAGCCCAGGAGTTCAAGGCTGCAGTGAGCTATGATCTCACCACTGTACTCCAGCCTGGCTGACAGAGCCTGACCTTGTCTCAAAAATTTAAAAATGGGGGAGGGGAAGGAATGGTGCTTAAATAGTCCATTGCAGTCAATTTTATTCTTTAAATTTCATTTTATTTTTAATTGACAAATAATTGTATATGTTTACAAATTTAATGGTTTAAACAATTCAAAGAAAACCTTTCAAGGTCATTTCAAGTTTCAAGTAAAAACTGACTGTAAAATTTACCAACTTACTTCAAAAACTCCTTTCCATAGTTAAGACAATGGTACACTGGGCCAATGAGCTAAATAAAATGGACTCAGTTTTCTTTAAAACATTATTAAACTAATTACAATCTGTACTAAATTTCTCCTCACTAAAAGTCCTGACAAAACTTTCATCAACTCTACCCACAATACACACACAATTTTGACTTCAAATATGACATATCTAAATTTAAGGAATAAATACACTGCTTATAGTTTTCCAAGTACAAATGAGGGAACACTGTTATAAAAAATAACAAACATCACTATATCGAAGCAGACTGCTATCCACAGAGCCCTGTATTCTGTTCCAGACATAAACACCTACAAACAAATTATTAGCCATCTAAGAGGTCAGAAGAGCAACATCAGCAACAGAATAACAACAATAATAAAAATAACAAAAACATCAACAGCAGCTTATCTTTATTCCTTACAGTGTGGTAGGCATTGTGTGAGTCTCTCATACACATGATCTCACACAGCCCTTATAACGCCTGGGGAAATACACACTATTATTATCTCTACTTTTCAGATAAAGAATCTAGTGCACAGGGAAGTTCCATAACTTGCTCAAGGTTACACAGCAAATGAGTGAGCAAATCCAGGATCAAGACCTCTGATTAACGCCCACACTCTTAGCTAACCACCTCTTGCTGCCTTTCCTCTTCATTAAATCACTCACGTAACTGTGGATCAGCCTAGTAGTGGTCACGTGAAAATCTCTAAAAGCTAGTCATAACTAAGTTGTATGTACAACTTTCTAAGACTACTGTTACCTGATGTATCAATGTGTATGTCGGGGGGTAGTTGTGTGTGCGTGTGTGTGTGTGTGTGCGTGCGCGCGCTTGTATGCAAAGAGTAAACATAGGTAGGCATTATGAATTGACACGTAATTCAAGAGGTTACCATAAAAAACAAAAATGGCTTCAAGAAACTAATTAGAATATGAATGTCAATGTTCTGTAAGATCTTAGAGAACATCTAATCACATAATAGATAGTAAACACCATGACACAAAGACATTCACTGACTTACTTAAAGTCATATGGTAGTAAAACTAGATCGCAGGTCTTCCAGCTCCCAAATCAATATCCCTCTCACCACATTCTAATAGCCATATCCATGTTTCACCTTAGGATATATGCTACTTCTAAATAAGACTGCCAAATCCCAGTGCAGAACAAAGTACTTTGTAACAGTGTTTAAGTTATATATTTAAATGACATGCTTTCACTTCTAGTCTTGTTCTTTATCACATTAGATACCATACTAGTGAGGATCAGTTTGACTACAAGTAACAGGCCAAAAAAGTCTAAAGGTAACTAGGAGTTGGTACAAATGTTCCTTAGTGTCACTGGTGTCACAAAAGACTAGCCTTCTCCATTTCTTCTACCCCATATTGCTTTTGTCCTTATGGTCACATCATGGCTGCTATAACTCCACGAATTGCACTCACATTCCAGGTAGAAAGAAGGATGTAACAGAAAAGCAGAGGTGACAACTGTCTCAGAAGGTAAAACCTTTCCAGAAATCCTCAGCAGGCTTTTGCTTACATCTTAAGAAAGAGAGTTCATTTGCTGGTTTGTTTTTTAACTGAGGGCACTAACACTCTAAATGAGAGAATGGAGATTGGGTGGACAATGAACACTGTCACAAGCAGCCACTTCTCAAGTTCTCATTCAATAATTCTTGTCGTGGTATCTTCTTTTTTGGTCAAGTGCATGAAACCTTTGTAAATCATAAAGAACTACAAACCTACAACTAAATAAATTAGATGTTATAACTTTAGTTTCATAAGCTTAAACTGTCAACATATATAGCAAAATGAGTACATTTTAAATACAAGCTGAAAACGATTATCCATCTATAAAATATCTGATATATCTGAAATATCTACAAAATAGTCTGAAAGGGTTCATTTATATATTTATCTGTCCATTGCTTAAGTTACTAGTTACAATATTTTGCTTATCTAAGACCATATTATGACAATCTTAACCATCTAAAACACAACTACAACAACAGAATGGAAGTAGAAATGTTCAGTAAGTCAAACCAACAAATGTATTGCAATTAACATTTATTGGTCAATTTAATAAATATAATCTTCATGTATAGAATTTTTAAAGTGTAGTAACAGAAGCAAAAGCAAAATGCTAAGAGAATATAAAGAAAGAAATGATTCAATCTAACCCAGAGAAGTGAAGGGAGAATAAGTCAGGGAACATGCTTTTTGGCAGGTGTGGTACTGGAACCTGAAGGCTGATCTGATAAGGAGTGTGACTGCTGGAGAAGGAGGGAAAAACTCGCCATCCAGATGGAGCAGCACATTTGGGAAGCAGCAAGTATTCTGATGTAGCTGGCACAGAGGATGCGTGGAGAGATTTAGTGATACAGCCAGAAATACCACATAGGTTAAGCCCAAATTCTAGGTTTTATGGCAAATTGTTTCAGAAAGCTATTTCAGACAGCAGTGGAAGGGTGGCACACAGAGTTAAATGATCAGGCTTCTTCACGCATCCTCCCCCATCACTGTAAGAGGATTCTTCACGTTTGCGCACCTCCTTCACCTATTTTCTTGCCGTACGTAACAATTTGCAGTTTCCCAACACTTTGTGCCCTCTCTTATCTTCATGACTCTTCCTTCAGCATGCTCACACAAACTCTTTTTCCCTACGCTAGCTAGCCTTTATGCATGCCTTCAGACTTGGCTCAACTGACAGCATCAGTTACCTCATTGAACAATTTAATTCCTTCAGTCCTCTCATCACCAAATGAGGGAAAGTTAAGAGGGTCAGTTAAGGACCTCCCCGCTCGAGGTTCCATAACCTTGTCTATTACAACACCTGTCATACCACTGTAATCACTGACTTTTGTCTCTGACCACTTGCATCTGAGCTCCTTGAGGATACATCTCTACACCCTTGAATCTAAGATGTGGCAAGTATTCAATATATGTTTATTGAATAAAATGAATGGGGAGGCTACTGTCATAATCTAAAGGAAAAGTATGAAGGAATGAACATGGGAATGAAAAGGTCAGGACAGATACCAAAGTTCGTATGTCTTAATAACAAGAGAGACCTTCAAGGCCCTTATTCAAAATCTACTCTTACTTTAGAATTAATTTTAATAACCTTGGTCATCAGGTTCTCTAACCTACAAAAAGTACAAAATGAAGAATCTGAATTATTAAGAAAAATTCAATCATATTTAGCACACTTCTGTTTAACAAGATAGAGAAACATGCACTGTTTTTCAAAAGTTTTTTTAATTCAAATAAACATGAGGCTTTTAAAGGAGAAAACCAGGATCTTTAGTAACACACAGCTCTTATGCTTACACTTAACGCCTTATACACATCTGAAGAGATGGTGCAGCTTTACTTTTCAGTCGGCTCAGTGGTGTCTCACCTTGCCCATGTAGTGGAGCGTGGCCCTAGAGATGCAGGCCAGTGAGGACATTTGAAGGGAAAACTGTGAAAGTTTGTTTTTCCAATTTGCATAGTTATCACTCATCCCATCCTTTTCCCTGGTCCACCAGGTTACATTGTCTTAACTCTGCCCATGACAGCCTCATGTCAAAACACACTAACCCACTGGACTATGTTGCCTAACTACACAAACACTTATTAGACAAGACTGTCTTAACGAACGCATGTTACACCATTCATCTATTTTTTCATTCATTTTATAATTTCCCTACCCTACCCAAAAAAAAAAAAATATATATATATATATATATATATATATATTTTTTTTTTTTTTTTTTGAGACAAAGTTTCACTCTTCTGCCCAGGCTGGAATACAATGGTGTAATCTCAGCTCACGGCAACCTCTGCCTCCCGGGTTCAAGTGGTTCTCCCACCTCAGCCTCCCGAGTAGCTGGGATTACAGGCATGCACCACCACACCCAGCTAATTTTGTATTTTTTTTAGTAGAGACATGGTTTCTTCATGTTGGTCAGGCTGGTCTCGAACTCCTGACCTCAGGTGATCTGCCTACCTTGGCCTCCCAAAGTGCTGGGATTACAGGCATGAGCCACCGCACCACCTGGCCCCCAAAATAATTTTTAACCATATCCTTGACTCTTACTTAGCATAAGTTTGTTTCTATCTCATACCAAGGAAAACTATTTGATAAAAACTTCTCTGAAACCATTTATCGTAATTTTATCCCATACGTTGATACTTCTAGGATAATTTTCTCTTCACAAATAAACTTCATACTATATATAATATTAATATGAATACAATACTTAGAAATGCTGCATTCTCTCTACATCCATCCAAATTCATATTATATTTTAAAGAACTGATTAAAAATAAAATCTCAGGGGTCAGTGTTTTATATTTGTCTGAATGACTGTTTTTTTCAAGGAGTCTGTCAATATGAAAAATTGGTAAAATGTAACAATATTCTGCAAAAGGATAAAATAGTAAATTGGTTAATGATTAAGAACACTATAAGAAGAGGTTTGAAAAAGCAAGCTTCTAAGAAAGAAATGTATGTATATACTTCCTGCTTGTCACAAAAAAAATTATCTCTGAAAAATTTTAAACAAAAGTCTGAGAACAAACGCCATTCTACTACTTTAATATACTGCTACTACTACTTTAAGTATCTTATTTAATATATAAGTATCTTTTGGTAGTATTTTTTATATCTCATGTTTCCTGTAATATATGAGATATATCTATATATGTATATTTGAAAAGACACAAAAATTATTCTTCTTCTCCCTGGGTATATTCCAAGTAACTGTGATTGTGAATGAAAACAAAAACTAAAAAAAAATTCCAATAAAAAATTCTGACTGTAAAGGTCAAACTACATAAATCTGACATTTTCAAACAGATGGGATTAAATTAACTAATTTATATTCTCCTGAAATAGTAAAAGCAGTATTGTCTTTAGACACCTAATAGTTAGAATCCTGCTACTTAGAGACGGGAATGTAGTTTTCTATTTCAGAAGGGGAGCAGAAATAAAGTAGAAAGCAGGAGGTAAATAACTGTAAAGTATCCTAAATAATACTGTCACATTTTTAAAGGTAAATGACAACAGTCTCTCTTTTTGAGATGCATATCTGTTCAATCATTAAATACCACATTCTTCCGCAAAATGAAAAAAAAATAAAAAAGACGAGATGCTAAGATTTCTTTCAGCTCTAATATTCTTTATATGGTTGACTATTTTATGTATCACAATTCATACTATCACGCTAAATCATTTTACATAAGACTTATGGAATCTCATAAGCTTTACTTTAAAACAAAGATTATATCACATTAAAGAAAAAATATAAAATAATCTACATTTTATATTATCTGAGTTATATGTACACTCTTCAAATCATATAAAGATAGAATGCTTAATACATGTGCTTACATGTGAAAAGGCTGATATATCAATTTACCAACTGATTTTAAACCATAATTTAGTGAAATTGCCAATATAATCAACTGAGTTGATGGCCTGTGATTTTTGAAAATCAATTCCTAATTATCATTTTAGAAATGTACTATTTTAAATGCTTAAAAAGTAAAATATACAAGTCTATCTTTAAAGATGTATCTACATTAGCTCATTTAAGATCTAAGTTAGACATGCAATTTTAAAATGTTTTCAAAAATCTACTTCAGCACATTCTAGACACATGCTATGAACATAAGACTGTTTTTAATATAAATAACATTGATTAAGCATATAATCATAAACAGAATTATTTACTAAAAAAAGGCAATAAAATCTACTATTCACTGGCTAAATTCATATTTATAACTATTATTTTATCAGCTATTCACACAAATAAAAATCATGTAGTTCTTATGTTCTGCCATAGGCAGAATCCTAGCTTGTTCTCTTCTGATGTCTGCTATGAATATTTTACATTTTAAAATTAAAAGAAATGAGGATTACAAAAATTATTCTTCAACCTCCAAAATACATAATGCAAGAGGATCTTTACAACGTGAAAAGTACTATTATAGCAGCGATGCAATAACCTCTCCTTACTCTCTGTACCTCTTAATAATATGCCCCTAATTTTTGTTCAAAAACAGTAATAATGAGGCATGTTAACAATTATGCCATTACCTGATCCTTTTCAGATACCATAATATATCAGAAATGCAAAAGCAAACCCAGAAACTCAAAACCCCTTTTTATAGCACATCCTTAGGTCGATACTTAGCAAAATCTGAGTGCCTTGAAAGTGCTTGATTGTTCATTCTGCTAACGATCCTACCTTCCTTCACTGTGGCTGTTTTTTGCCTTGATGGTGTCACCAGCTCCTTTACAATCTGCAAGACTTGAATCATTGCTAGTTAACAAGCCAAAGACTCCAGCTGCTTCCTCTAGAAATCCAACAGGTTTCATCACCAGAAGCTCATTTCTGCTTTCAGAAAGCTCAAGCACGAACACAGTTGAACTTCAGAGAAATGAATGCTTTGCCTAGCTATCCATGAAGGCTCTGAAGCAGTTAATAAGAAACAACGAAAGGATAGGCTGTATCTTCTTGAAATGATGGATTCAAAGTGATTTCAACACATGTGAAAGCCCCATCCTCAAAGTCCAAAATGTATTACTATGCACAGCCTTAACTAGTTATAAACAAAACAAAACAAAATGTGGGTAATCTTCCGTAAATCACTAAGCAAAGTGAAAACATTTTCTCTCAAAAGCCATGACAGAAAAAATAAAGTGCTCCGCTATAAATTCTCACACAGTGCATCACAGATGCTATGTGCAAGTTTTTAAGTAGTCAACCAAAATACCCTGCACTGTCGAAAGCCTTAATACTTTTTTCCAATTTCTCAAAAACCTTATATTTGAAACAGAAAATAAAATGTGGATAAAAATAAAATCTATCTTGCTAACTCTAAGCTCCCAGATTTGCATAAAAGATATGGTGCCTCAAAAATATCCTATACATTCCTTGTCCTCCTCCTCACATATACACCTCTGACATCCCAGTCCATGAATAGAAGTCTAAATTCACATGCATACTAGAAATTCCCATAAGAGTCTGTAAATTCAATGGTCTCAACATCCAGCGGCATGGACCAGATAATTTCAAAACAAATATAACCACTAATCCTTCCATATGATTTTTAATAGCCAAGTTTTAACAAATGATGAATTAATATTTAATACCTTTGTTATATGTTCTATTTATCCCACAGCAGCCCTTCTCAAAGTAAACCTACAGAGTTAACTAAAAGAGAAAAATGATATTCAGGTGAACATGGCTAAATGCTATGTTTATTAAACTGATTCTCCACCAGCAATTTGTTCCTCTTACTGTACTGCCAATTTTCCTCTCCTATTTTTCTTTCCTTCCCATGAATTATTTTGACATTTTTAACATATCATAAAATATTAGATCCCAGAGTAAGTCAGAGGCAGTTCCTTTGCCTTCAGACAGTTAAAGGCTTATTTGTTATTTTCCCATTTTTCAGCTGGACAACTGAGCACAGTGAATCAACCAAGGTTACAAGAAAACTGATCCAAAACTCAGCCTTCTGCTTTCTCTCCAGCAAGCACCCTCTGTACAAATGTCTAGTTTTAAAATTCAAAGTGAAGTTTTCAGCTCTTCAGACACGACATGCTACAACATGTACATATATATCACCCATAATGTATGCTCCATATGGGTGTTAGGTTCAGAAATCAGTGCTCCAAGCCATGACAGTGAGAAAACTCTTGGAAAGGGAGGACAAAAAAGGACTACTCTCCTAATTCCCTATTCTCTTTAAAGAACACGTTTGTACTCACAACCTAAATCGAAGTAAGAGTTCAGATGGGTCCAAGACCAAGTTTTAAACCTCAAGCCAAAACTGTGATCTTGAATGAATCCCTCTGAAGATGTAAATTTAAACAAATAAAGGTGGAAATCTAACTCCTCAATTCAAGTTTCCCCAATTCTTTCTGTGCCTCATCCCAATTCCTAGGGCAGTTTGGGACACGTAGTAAGTGTTAAGCATCTGCTGCCTTTGTTTTCCAATCACGTTTCCAGCTCTTGAGAAATTACTTCCTCTCTTCTGGAGAAGATCTTCGGAAGATACTGTTTTGACAGGTAACTTTCCATTAGCTTTCCTCTCTCCCAGTCTCTCTCGTTCCGCAAGGAAGGAGGTATGCAGGACAACTTTTCCTCCATACCTGGCCAGGCATGGAGGCATATCTAAATTCATGTCTCATAAATTTCAATCATCATCTTCCTTATCTCACTGGTATTATCACTGGTTTTGAAAATGAAAATCACATAGCAATCACTTTGAACACACTGGTTCACTACTGTCAATGCTTAGCTTCTGCTAAGCAATCAATAGCTTTTTCTTGTTTCTTTCCTCATTTTTCATCACACATTGCATTAGTAAAAATATTTGATCACATACTCTGATACATATAACTGAGCTGAACTCTTTAAAATGCCAAAGTCATAGAAGACAAAGACAGACTGAGGAAATGTTACAGGTTAGAGGAGAGTCGAGTCAGGATAACAAAATGCAACATAGGATCCCAGATTACATAGTGGCCAAAAAGGGTTGAGGGGAAATATGGGACATTTTGGGAGAAGTGGTGAAATATGAACATAGTCTATAGATTTATCAGTTAATTTTCTGATTATGACCACTGCACTGTAGTTATGTAATAGAACATTTTGGATTTTAGGATATATACTCTAATATAGTTAAGGGTAAATACTTCAACTCACTAACACTTCAGAAAAAAAAAAAAAAAAGCAACACTATTAACACAGGATGAGAAAACAAATGTCATAAAATGTTAACACTGGGGAAAGCCAGGTAAAAGAATATGAGAATTGTCTATGCTATTCTTGCAACATTTTCCTAAGTCAGAAATTATTTCAAAATAAAAAACTAGATCCTGACTCACTCACTCTATGGAATGTATCCATCCAAAAGAGGCACGGTGGAGCTGTGGGACAACATAGGTGGGTCTTCTCACTTCAATATATCCCACTGGTCAA
Source organism: Piliocolobus tephrosceles (assembly GCF_002776525.5). Taxonomy (NCBI): domain Eukaryota; kingdom Metazoa; phylum Chordata; class Mammalia; order Primates; family Cercopithecidae; genus Piliocolobus; species Piliocolobus tephrosceles. The sequence goes on along the minus strand of NC_045442.1, from coordinate 119,870,938 downwards.
TTTCCTCCATGCCATGATCTGAATATCTAAGTTCCCCCAAAATTCTTGTGTTCAACCTAACCCCCAAGGTGATGGTATCATGAAGCAGGGCCTTTGAGAGATGATTAAATCATGGGGGCACAGCTTTCATTAATGGGCTTAGTGCCCTTATAAGAGATAATCCCACAGAGCTGCCCTGCCTTTCCACCACGTGAGCAGCCAGAAGGCACCATCTATGAACCAGAAAGCAGGCCCCCAACAGACATTAAATCTGCTAGTGCCTTGATCTTGGACTTCCCAGCCTCCAGAACTGTTAAAAATAAATTTCTATTGTTTGTAAGCTATCTAGCTTATGATATTTCGTTAGAGCAGCCCAAATAGAATAACACAAGTGCTACATCCCATTGGTTAATTTGACTGTAACTTCATAATAAGTCCTGTTATCTGACAGAAAAAAAATCCTCCCTCTCTGATATTATTTGGAAATGTCCTAGCTACTTTTGGCTCTTTACCTTTCCATTCTTTCCATATAAAATTTAAAACCACCTAATAAGTTCCCTAGTAAGCCTGATTGTGATACGATTTGAATTTCATTGGTCTATATGTCAACTAGGGAGAAATGATATTTTCCTGATACAAAGTTTTCCTGTACAAAAACATGGCATATTTCCCTATTTCTAGGTCCTCCTAATATCCTTTTTTAAAACTATATGATTTTCCCTCAGCATTCTTTTTTGTTTGTTTGTTTTCTTTTTGAGATGGAGTCTCGCTCTGTCACCCAGGCTGGAGTACAGCAGCGCAATCTCAGCTCACTGCAAGCTCCGCCTCCCGGGTTCACGCCCTTCTCCTGCCTCAGCCTCCCAAGTAGCTGGGACTACGGGCACCCGCCACCACGCCAGGCTGATTTTTTTGTATTTTTAGTAGAGATGAGGTTTCACCATGTTAGTCAGGATGGTCTCGATCTCCTGACCTCGTGATCCACCCACCTCGGCCTCCCAAAGTGCTCGGATTACAGGCATAAACCACCATGCCCAGCTTAGAATTCTTACATATCTTTCCTTAGATTTCTATTTTTTCTGATACTATTGAAAACGGAGTCTCTTAATTACTTTTAACTGCTGATACATAAGCATGCAACTAACTTCTGTACATTAGTTGTTTTTTTGTTTGTTTGTCTTGCGGGGGGACAGAGTCTCCCTCTGTCAGCCAAGCTGGAGGGCAATGGCACCATCTCAGCTCACCACAACCTCTGCCTCCTGGGTTCAAGCAATTCTCCTGCCTCAGCCTCTCGAGTAGCTGGGATTACAGGTGCCTTGCCACCACACCTAATCTTTGTATTTTTAGTAAAGACAGGGTTTCACCATGTTGGTTGGCCAGGCTGGTCTCAAACTCCTGACCTCAGGTGATCCACCCGCCTCCGCCCCCCAAATTACTGGGATTACAGGTGTGAGCCACCAGGCCAAAGTGCTGAGGTTACAGATGTGAGCCACCATGCCTGGCCTTGTACCTTAGTACCTGTAGCTACACTGTTAACATCTTCCTTATTTCTAACAATTTATCTGTAAATTCTTCTGGTTTTCTCCACCTAATAATAATATCATTTGTATTTTTTTTTTCTTTTTTCTTTTCTGTCGCCCAGGCTGGAGTGCCGTGGCACAATCCTCACTGCAATCTCTGCCTCCCAGGCTCAAGTGATCCTCCCACCTCAGCCTCCCAAGTAGCTGGGACCACCAGCTACTCAGGGTGTACCACCACACACAGCTAATTTTTTATATTCTTTATAGAGACATGGTTTCACTATGTTGTTGAGGCTGGTCTCGAACCCCTGAGCTCAAGCAATCCGCCCACCTTAGCCTCCCAAAGTGCAGGGATTATAAGCATGAGCCACCATACCCAACCTCATCTGAAATGAACACTTCATTTCCTCCTTCCAATCCTTATACTTCTAATCCATTTTTCTTGTTTTACTCCACTGGCTAAGACCATCAATACAATATTTAATAGAAGTGGCTCTAACCAGCATACTTTTCTACTTTTTTAACTTTAAAGGGATGCTTTCAACATTTTCCAATTTAAGATGATGCTTGCTTTAAGCCTTTTATAGATACTCTATCAGGCCACTCAAGAGGCTAAGGCAGAAGGATCCCTTGAGCCCAGGAGTTTGAGTCTGCAATGAGCTATGATTGTACCACTGCACTCCAGCTCTAGCCTGGGCAACAGAGTGAGACTTCATCTCTTAAAAAAAAAAAAACAAATTTAGCATTTTTAAAGAATTCAGATATAGATACCCTTCATCAGGTTAGGGAAATCCCCTTCCATTCCTGATTTAGAAGAGTGATTTGAGAATATTATTTTTAAATGTCAATACTTACAATATATGAAAATACCATCCTTTGTAACTATAGAATTCAAAACTTACAATAAAAACCTTTCTATTTCAACTTAAAAACACAAGGGATCACTTCATCTCATTTTACTAGGTACTTGCTAGGTACATGCAGTGATGAGCTACATCTCGTTTGTACCATCTCACTGGTAGCTTGAAGTTTTAAAATTGGCTGTGGTGGGTGTTTTTATACCACAGAAATCAGCGAACACTACAATCAGGGTTTTCTCCCTCCCACACTCCCCAGCAGCTGGTTGTTAAACATTTACCGGCACAACGCTGGGTGCCGGGGGAGAAAGAGTTTGAAGATCCTGTAAGTAATATTTACATTCATTTGACAAGCATTCATTGAATATTTACTATGTGCTAGGTAGGCACTGGGAATTAGAGACTTAAGACACTCATAACCAAGAAGAATGTGCTAAGTGGCAAAGTAGCGCTAAAACCAATTTTGAGTTGGCAGGGCAGGTTTCAATAGAGCATCAGGAACCAGGGAATGTAACATCAGAATACCATATGAAAAAATCTTTCAAATCACAAATTGATAATCACTCCCCTGTCTAAAAACATTAATGGCTTTCCATTTGCACACAGATAAGTCTAAATTCCTTAGCATAGAGCATGGCCTCATTTATAATTTAGTCCCCATCTATCACTGCAGATACGATTCCTGAAGTTTCTTGCCAGTATTACTTCAATTACACACAATGGGCACATGACACTTTCCTCCATTCCCTGAATACAACACCATTGCCTTTGTATATTCCATGCCCCCTGCCTACAGGCACTTCCCCATTTTTCTCTACTCAGATTTTCAAGACCTAATTTTTGTTATCTCCTTAGAGAGGTCTTCCCAATCTTCTCAGGGCATTAATTAGCTGTTCCCTCTCTTCCCATACCTACAACACCCTATACATACCTAAATCTATCAGAACCCTTATCCCAGTGAATTTTAGCTATTTATAAGTTACTTTCCTGCCCCAGACCATGTCCCTCATGGGGGAGATAGACTGGATCTATGGTCTGCAAACATTTTCTAGGAAAGCTAGATAGTAAATGTTTTCTATTTTGTAAGCCATCATGTGGTCACTGTTGTAACTACTCAACTCTGCTATATTGTACAATACACACAGACAATACACATGTGAATGTGTGTCCAAATATGACCCACAGGCTGTAGTTTGCAGACTACAAACCACCCAGTGGGGGATGGGGAGGCAGCAATGTCTAAAGACATTTTTGATTGTCACAAGAGGAAGTGGAATACTATGGCATCTAGTGCATAGAAGCCAAAGACACTGGCTAACATCCTACAATTTATAGAACAACCTCCACAAGAATTATCTAGTCCCAAAAGTCAGTAGTGATGAGTTGACAAACCCTGCCCCAGACCATGTTCCTCATGGATAGTGACCTTGTCTTAAGTAACATCTGAAGCTTTCCTATTATAGCTTTAGACTCATTAGTTGTTATTTAATAAATATTTGGGTATATCAATAGTTAAACAATAGAATTTCTAAAAATTTCCGAATTAGACAAATCAAAATCATGATATCCATTGTGGCAGAAAGAATCAAAAGCCTTAACCTTTTGCATACTATCTGAACAGTAATATTATGACAGGAATTTTATATTAACAAATATAGTCATGCACACAAATTTAGTTACAAGGATATTTGCAATGTGTATTATTTGTAATTGCAAAAAAAAAAAGGGAAATAATCGAAAAGTCCGACAATAAGAACTTAATGAAGTTTCAGTGAGTGTACACCATGGAATACTAGATAGCATTAAAAAAACTGGACTCTAGACAAGTGATTGTCAATCTGCAGTGAAATCACCTGGCGGGGGAGTTTCAAAGAGGACTGATGCCTGAACCCATCCACAGGGACTGTGACTGCATTGGCCTAGGTGCAGCCTGGGCACCACAAAGTTTAAAAGCTCCCCTAAATGATCCTTCAGCCACGGTTCAGAACCACCGTTCTAAAAGAATGACATAGGAAAAGCTAGCTATAAATGACTATGTAAACATGAAAGGTATAAAATATCATGATTTCACTCTTGTCGGATGGATGGATCGATGGAGGGATGAATGGATGAATGACAAACGGATAGATGATGGATGGATGGATGGATGGATGGATGGATGGATGGATGGGGAAGGCACACAAAGGAAAAATACCAAAATCTTGTTTGGCCCTAAATATAAAAAGTACAAGAGAACTGGTATAATTCTAAAGCAAAATTATACTGCTATTCAGAGCAAATAATGTTATAAGTAATTCAAACCAACACCCTAGACTCTTAAAGAATTACAAACTAATAGGTCTCTATTTTCTTCTTTTTGTCAATACACATCTTTAATAGTTTTTCTTATTATTATAATAATAATGCATGTTCAGTATAGAAAAACAAGAATCTAAAACTAAGCCAAAAGAAAATAAAAATCTGTCTTAGGTCCCACATACAGAGATAAGCACCACTGACAATCTTTTAGACTTACTTTGTACTTTTTTGTTACTGATTTTACAAAAATGAGGTACTATTATGCATATTTTTTGGAACTAACATGTTTTCACACTTTCATATGTGTCATCAACATCATTTTTATGCAAAAAACATAGAGAAGAATATTTGGACTGTGCTCTAAGTCTACAAATTCTTTTGATCATAAGAATAACAACCCAGCAGCATCTTTTCATTCTTGGCAATGATTCAGACTTTTTTTAACCCACTTTTCAGAAAACTTTTTTGGCTTTCCTGGAAATACATTTCATAATTGAACTACTGTCATCCTTTTTAGAACATGGAGATAAATGAGATGAAAAAAACGTCAGAGATAATTTTATTGTGACAAACATAATTTGTAAATATTCAAGATGTCCACTGGCCTGAAAATATAAAAAGACTGTAAGATATTAAACTATAAACCATTTCTAACTCTTCTCTCTTTTTTGGGTTAAGAAATCAGCTTCCTTCACTTATTTGTCATTCTACTTAAGTTTGGTTTGTTTTTGAGTTCTTTTGTTTTGTTTTGTTTTGTGTTTTTTTGAGACAGAGTCTCACTCTGTCGCCCAGGCTGGAGAGCGGTGGCTCGATCTCAGCTCATGCAACCTCCGCTTCCCAGGTTCAAGCAACTTTCCCTGCCTCAGCCTCCCCAGTAGATGGGATTACAGGCGCCCGCCACAACGCTCGGCTAATTTTTGGTGGTGGTTGTTGCTGCTGTTGTTGTTGTTGTTGCTGCTGTTTTTGAGTTGGAGTTTCGCTCTTGTCTCCCAAGCTGGAGTGCAGTGGCACGATCTCGGCTCACTGCAACCTCCGCCTCCTGGGTTCAAGCAACTGTCCTGCCTCCTGAGTAGCTGGAATTACAGGTGCCCGCCACCATGCCCAGCTAATTTTTGTATTTTTGGTAGAGACAGGGTTTCACCATGTTGGCCAGGTTGTTCTCCAACTCCTGACCTCAAGTGATCCACCTGCCTTGGCCTCCCAAAGTGGTGGGATTACAGGCAGGAGCCACCACGCCCAGACAATTTTTGTATTTTTAATAGAGACAGGGTTTCGCCATGTTGGCCAGGTTAGTCTTGAACTCCGGACCTCAGGTGATCCGCCCGCCTCAGTCTCCCAAAGTGCTGGAATTACAGGTGTGAGCCACTGCACCCAGCCTCTACTTAAGTTTTAAAGGAGGAAAAATACAGTCACTTCATTCTAGAATGTAGAAAATCAACCTCTACAAACTTCTACTATATAAAACACAGCACATTATTACAAAAAATAAAAACTCATTGACAACTTGAAATTGGCAGATGTGGAAAGAGCCACAGAATATGTGTTTGTGGATGACAACATTATCCTTCTCTCATATAATTTCAAGGCAGATTATATGATAGTAATTGTTTTTGAACAGAAGTATTTGTATTAATAGAATTAACTTAGCAATTCATTGAAAATCAGTCTTTAAAAATACTTTATCAAATGATAATTCATTTTGCTTATAAACAGCAGACAAGAAACTTGTCAACTCTCTAGCTCAGTGGACACTATCATAAACATGTACAAAGCTTTCACAAACATGGGAAATAAAAATATATTATTCCAATTCATCTTCACAACATTGAGAAACTCTTAATCTACTGACTATACAAAGTGTATTCTAAAGGCAATAAAATCCTGTTCATTCATACAAGGTTTCTTATGTATCTAGTATGTAAGAAGTACCATGTCAACTGCTGTTCTACAGGGGTAATCAACCTCCTTCCATTCTACAAAGAGAAACTGGCATTAAATAAATAATTACAAAATTAATGATTAAATTACAATTGAGGTGACTCTTGCAAGTAAAGGATGACAGGAGAGTTGTGCCCTTACATGGAAAAACAGCGTTAATTAAAAGCCATACATAATATACTATAACTGAACATATTCTAATTTACACATTACATTTTCAATTTTTTAAGGAAGTTTCCCACTGCGTAGAACTGACTTTTCTTTTAACTTTGCAAAGCCACATGCAAATGGACACAGAAATATGGAAGAAAAGAGATTTAGTCATAATATGAAAATTTAAATATGACTTCATTTTCAAAATCAAAAATTCAAGAAAACAGAGCATTCAACTAATTTTGACCTACTCTAGATTCCAACAAAGCTATCAAATAACATTATTAGTTTTAAAAAATTCATTATTGGCCAAGCACAGTGACTCACGCCTGTAATCCCAGTACTTTGGAAGGCTGAAGCAGGCAGATCCCCTGAGGTCAGGAGTTTGAGACCAGCCTGGCCAACATGGCAAAACCCAAAAACTACTAAAAATACAAAAATCAGCCAAGTGTGGTGGCAGGTGCCTGTAGTCCCAGCTACTCAGGAGGCTGAGGTGGGAGGATCACCGCTTGAGCCCAGGAGGAATTTCAGTGAGCCAAGACCACACCCCTGCACTCCTGCCTGGGTGACAGAGCAAGACCCTGTCTCCAAAAAAACACATTTAGCTCTATGTGTATAGCCTTGGAATAAATGTTAATTCAACATAACATCACATTTAAGATAAAAGGTTCATATGTGCACATACACATAAAACACGTAAATATAAAGACAAACATATTGCCAAAGAATTCACAGAAGCACTTGAGTATTTTAACACAGATGTCCCTCTAACATTCAAAGAGATTTTTGTAGAGATTTCCCTCAGTATGAAATCTGTAATCAACATGACACATTAATTACAACAGTGATGGAAGGCTGCCAACAGTGTCCTTGACAGAATAGTACCTTAGGCAAAACTCATCTTTGGTACTTATTATTCTCCATTCTTCCTCCCTTTCTGAAACCTTCTACTACTTCTGTTTTTTGGTATATTATACATTATCTCTCCTTTGACCATCACAAAATGGTCCATGTCTCAAAATAAAACCGTATGAGGCTGGGCACAGCAGCTCACAAACTGTAATCCCAGCACTCTGGGAGGCCGAGGTGGGCAGATCACTTGAGTCCAGGAGTTCAAGACCAGCCTGGCCAACATGGCAAAACCCCGCCTCTACAAAAAAAGACAAAAATTGGCCGGGCATGGTGGAACACACCTGTAGTCCCAGCTACACGAGAGGCTGAGGTGGGAGAATCGCTTGAGCCCGGGAGGCAGAGGCTGTAGTGAGCCAAGATTGTGCCACTGCACTCCAGCCTGGATGACACAGCAAGACCCCTGTCTCAAAAAATCAAAGAAACAAACAAACAAAAAACCATATGAAACTCCAATAAATATATAAAAGCTACACTGCTTCATAATAAAATTTTTGGAAGGTGCAAAAGAAGCATTCAAAGTTAAAATCTGTGACTTTTGGAAGAAAAGACTGTTTTAGAAGGCTATAATGAAAGAGAAAATGTAAACAGTGAGTCCATGAAAAAGTTACCTTGTCTAACGAGAAAATACCACCTCACTAGGATGGCTACTATCAATGAAACAGAAAATAATAAGGGCTAGGAGGATGTGGAGAAAATGGAATCCTTGCACAATGTAAGCTGGTACAACCGCTATGGAAAACAGTATGGCAGTTTCTTGCAAAATTACAAAAAGAGTTACCATATGATCCAGTAATTCCACTTCTTGGTATAGACCCAGAAGAATTGAAAGCAGGGTTCTGAAGATGTATTTGTACACCCCCGTTCACAGCAGCATAATTCACAACAGCCAAAAGGTGGAAGCAACCTAAGTGTCCACTGACAGAATAATGGATAAACAAAACGTGGTCTAGACATACAAGGGAATATTACTCCACCTTAAAAAGGAAGGCGATTCTGACACATGCTACGACATGGATGAACCTTGAAGACATTGTGCTGAGTTAAATAAACCAGTTACAAAAATACAAACACTGAATTATTCCACTTGTATGAGGTACCTAGAGTAGTAAGAGGCCAGGAAGAGGAATAAATAAGAGCATTTAGTGTTTAATGGGTACACAGCCTCCAGTTTTTCAAAATGAAAGGAGGTGAAGAGATTCAAGGTTGCACAACAATATGAATGTACTTAACACTACTGAACTACACACTTAAAAACGGCTAAGATGGTAAATGGTATGTGTATTTTACCATAATTTTTTAAGTTATCCTGTCTAGAAATCAAATAATACAACAGATAGCAACTATGGGATGTCATTTTGAGCCTACTAGGCTAGTTATGGTGAAACTGATATCCTTGTATACAATTACCAGAGCAATTGTAAATGGGTGCAATCTTTTCCAGAAAGGCAAAAGAATTAGGCACAAAAAGTTCTACATTATAAATCTAGCCTATGGAATTAATTCCAGTTTAATGAAAAAACGGCAAATTCATCAGTGACACTCATTCTATAAACATTTTTAAAAACTGAGCCATCTTAAATGACCAAAAAAAAAAAAAAATGGAAATTGTTAAATAAGTTATAATGCATCATTACCTTTAAGGAATATAATTGTGAATTCTAACCATGAAAATAAGAAATCTGTTTTAAATACAATTCAATGTTAGAAAGCCAAACATAAAATTGCATATACACTATGAATGTGATTATATAAAAAAAACTAAACAATACTAGAAGATCATAAGCAGAAATGTAAATGGTTTCTTTAACATAGGTTACCAGTAATCTTTTTCCCCCATTTTCAAAATATATTTATTTTAATGTTGTGGTTAACAACAAGAAAAGGGGGTTGTGGAAAATGAAGAAAACTGATTAGTTTAAATGAATTTAGACAAAAGTATAAATAGAGGCAAGAGGGGAGTGCTTACCTAAACTAAACTTAAAATCCCCTCTAACCCACCTGTTCTCCCAATACCAAGCTTTCCCTAATTTCTTAATGTCAGTCTCAATCTCTCAATGCTGGGTCTTCACATATGTTGTTCTTTCTGTTTAGAACACTCTCCTCTTCCTCTTCACTAGGTCTCAGCTGGAACATTTCCTTAAATTGTTCCTCCCAATCTCCCTGTGAGGACAGATTCCCTTGCTCCTATAGGAGCAAAGACTCCCTGGATGTCCCTTTTGGTATTACTAAGAATGTAATACTTGCTGAATGTCTGGCTTCCCCACCAGTTCTATGCTATACAAGGCCAAGGGCCCTGTCTGTCTTGTTCTTGGCTGTATCATCAAAGACCACCACAGAAGCAGTACATACACAGGGGCTCATTAAGTATCTGTCCATACTAAAATTAAAACAATTATTATTTATTCAAAATTACAATTTTCTTCCTTAAAACGTGTTTTAAAATCAAAGATTCAAACACCATGACCCCTAAAATATTTTAAGAAATTAATTTATAGTATCATGTGTCTCAAAGTTGTCTAACTTTGAATTTCCTATCCTTTGCAATATTCCAAGTTAATCTTCTAGCTTTCACTATACCTTGCAATTATTAAACTTTTAACAGTCATAACTATAAGTGATAAGTATTCTGACATTTCGTATTAAAATCTAATATGACCCATAAATCTCTACAGCCTAATGTGAATCAGAGTCCTGAAATGTTCATTTATTCTATTTTTGGCTAAAGAAAATTTATCAGGACAAAAGAGGCACCAGGTTATGAGAACAGCTAATCTTTAGTGAAGCAATCTCGATTTATATATGAATAGCTATGGCTGTTTTATTATTATAAAACAATTAAATTCAATACTGCTATACTTTATACCTTCATTGCATTTGTTCAGTAGCATCTTGAGATTTTATCAGATAATTCAGAACAGGAATTCTGCTAAAAAGGGATCTCTCCATAAAAGGCAAAGGCTGTCTCATTTCACGGCCATCTCATATTCTAGAAAATATTTCATTGTCATTTTTTTCTCAAGCCTTTGTAATAAAAGTAAAATAGAAACTAGTAAAGCAGAACAATAAATCCTGTACTTATGCAAGAGATTTGAATCCTATTTCAAGTAGAAATGGGGAATTTTCTACTAAACAGCTAAACGTGAAGGAAATCGAGAGATCACCAAGCAGTCTTCCTTTCTCTTCAAGGCAGGCTTCCTGACAGAATGTCCCCTAACCAGTCACACCTGTTAGGTCAGATCCCATTACAGGAACCCTCCATCATCCATCATCTGAGGAACAGTCTATAAAACAACTGGCCTGTTGTCTTCAAAAACATCCATATCACAAAAGGTAAAGAAAATCTGAGGAACTATTCCAGATTAGAGGAGATTAAAGAGACTGGAAGACTAAAGGCAATGTGTGAATAACACTCAGCTGAATCCTGTATTGAAGCAGCAAAATGCTGTAAAGTACATCACTGGGGAAACTGTCGACACTGGAATAAAGATCATATATTAGATAAGTCTAATTCATTTATGTGATTATTTTACTGTGGTTATGCAAGAGAATGGCATTGTTTTTCGGAACCACACACTGAAGTACATACGGGAAAAGAAGCTTGATACATGCAACCTACTCTCAAATTGTTCAAAAATATATCAGTGATATTTTTAAATACATTTTCAGAAATAATATTTAAAAATAAAGAATTGATACTACTGAAAAAATAAAGTTGGACTGGTTGGCAAGGAGTAGATGTAAGAATTTCATCTGCTGAGAAGAGATACACACTAATGAAAGAAAAAAATAATGTAGGAAAACTGTAGATCTAGACATTGTTATATTTCATCAGAATGCAGCCAGCACTGAGCTAGAAAAGCATATCTTTTCAGTTAGAATAAAATGTCTGGTGTCTAACAATTTTTACATCACACTGTGGGGAAAAGAGTAATAACTCCATTTTTATAATACAAATCAAACATTTTTAAGTAGCGTTCGTTTTTAAGCACAGAGATACTGCTAAGGAATCATGTGAGAATCAAATTCCTTTTAACAAAGTCAGTTTAGATACCCAGATAGTAGAAGTAGAGTTTTTCTTCTGTTCTGTGCAAAGACCCCCATGTATAGATGTATATAATATACCTATAGGTACAAAGTTTCTATACAAGGTCTCATTAAGACTGATTTTTTAAAAAACTACAATGGCCCCATTGCCCCCATGTATGGAAACCCGGATAAGATAATGGCAATGGAGAAGCACCTTTTCTTATCCAGAGGAGACACTGTAACAGCAGTAAAGGTTTCCCATTAGCAGTAAGGCAACCTGCTTTACATAGCTTCTAGGTCACATCTATCAGCAGAAATATTTTTTATAACAAAGCATGCCAAAAAAATACATTCTAGTAGTCATATTATAGTGGCCTGAATTAACCACTTAGCATGTAAATTGCTGTTATGTTAGTTAAAACAACAAATTTAAGCAGGTTTGAAAATTAAATTCAATCTCTGCTGCACCATAATTGTCAAAAGTAAATAGTTTGCAATGCTCTTCCAACACTGGTAATAGCTGGTTCCTCCTCTTCTAATCCTGAACACTTCACACATCACCTGCATCACATATCATAGAAAGACAATAATGTATAATTGTTACCAAAAGAAAACACACAAGACCAACAATTATAATTTACATAAAAACTTAATACATATATACATGTTAGCTTTTACAAATTTCTCTCAAGTTATAATCAAGCAAATATATTCTCCCTTACCTTGCAAGTACTAGAACATAACAAGGTTTACCAGTGAAGAGATCACGGTGCTTTACTGTACAGTGTCCAAACCTTTATTAATGCATTCTATAAATTCCATTTCTATTCCATTCGTTTAACATCTAAAACAGGCAACTGTATTTTTAAAAAGACATTGTGACTCCATATGCCCCACAACTTAATATAAATGTTAATGAATATCTATTAGTCGCTGACTATAATCTTTTTATATTTTATTGTTTAAAGTTTAACACCTGAATGGTACCAATGTGTGAGAACAAAATCAAACCAGTGCCGCTCCAGGTACCAAGGCAATGCCAGGGGAAGTCAGTTTCTAAAGTCAGAGGGAAAAGACAGCACCCTACTACCAACTGCCTGTACAACAGCCACTATCTCTGAACATGAGTAAGAATAACGCATAGGAGAAGTTTTCATTTTCACCTGACCTCCTAACTTCTGGGCCACATTCATGATACAAACATACAATGCATTTCAGTTTTAAAAAAGAATTAATTTATGGCTCAGTGCTTAAAAGTAGGAGTGGGAGACTGGGATAAGGGGAGGAACTGGGAAGATATTTTCACTCTAGGTCTGACCTTTCTAACCCATAGCTTTAAAGAGAAGCTGAAAAGAATTACTTTCACAGTCACCTTGTCTATCTCCAAAAAAAAGTCACACCAAAATACTATTTTAGATCAATTTTGAGGAAGACAGATAGAGGCTTGAAAATTTCTAATATCAATTTCTCACTCCAGGAAATGAGATTTCTGTACAATGGCACCCATCACATACACTGATAGCCTCAAATTCCCTTAGTAGAAGATGTCTATTTGTGTTTAATGCAAAACATGATAATATATAGCTGTCCAGATACCACTGTAAAAACTGGAGGTTAATTATGTGGAATTTTATTCAGACCATGTAACAAATCTCACTAAGCTGTGCTTTCCACCACGTCTTTTCACAAATAAAAAATATTAAAAATCATACATATAATATTTTCATATAGAAATCCAGTTTTGGAGAAGTTAATGTAAAAGAGATACAGATTTTTTTCCAACCAGTACATCAATTCTAATAACACAGATTCAAGAAGAAAACTGTAAAAATCAAACTCTATTTTCTAAAATTAATGAAAGAGATAACAAGACGAATATTTAAGAGCATTAATTTGAAACATAATTCCCCTCTGAACTCTGGCTGCCAGGAGAACAAGCAGAAGGAAGCAGAGAACACGCGCCTGCATTTGGAATGATGGTACTTCGGAAAATCCGACTCAGAGCAACATAGCAGGCCCCCAAACCCTGAAAAGTGCGTTTCTTGTAATTTAGGATATATTGTAACTAATACAGGAATTCCTTGTTTTACCCAATAGATGTACGCCTATAAGGCAAAATAAGAAATGAAAATTTTCTCACTGACTTAACAGTAAATTTTAAGAGTTAGAAGAAGGCTTCCAGATGATCTATCTGGTACCTACATTTACAAATTAGTAAAGGATGTGTGGGGAGGCGGTTAAAGAAGTCAAGCCACTGGCCATACATAATAACGTGGCTGGCTACCAGCAGCAAAGCCAGGGTTCCAACTCAAGTCTCTGAGACTCTGGGAACATAAAGAGGCCTACCATTGGAAAACTTACTGCTTTCAGAATGGAATTCTAAATAGTTCTCTTAAGAATGGAGTATCTTGAAATTATTATAAAGAAGTCATTTGGAGCACACTGGTTTGTGTTGTACTAAAAAAATTTCATTAAAGTTGATTTACATATAAAAATTTATCTATATTATGCAATATGCTGTAGATTTAAAAGAAATGTTTAATAACAGGTCTATAAAAACTAGATAGATATAGCTTTTGAAGAATAAAAATATAATAGTAGGTATATAATTTGAAATTTTAAGATTTAACTAGTAAAAATAATTTAGAAGCTTTACTAAGCTTATACTACTACAGTAATTTACATTTATGCAAAAAATTAAATCACTTAATAAAAGGAAAACAGACTTTCACAGAAAATGTTTTGTTTAAACATTTTAATTTCTTGATAGAGATGTGTATGAGAGAGGGAAAGGGAGAGGGAAAATCAAATGGACAAAATGTAAATATTTGATAAATCTGACCAAAAGGTATGTGGAAATTTGGAGTACTATTTTTACAACTTTTCTTGTTGTAAGTTTGAAAAAATATCAAAAGAAAATATATAAGAAAAAATGTAAACCACCTCCCAAAAAGTTTTAACTTAAAATATTAAATATACTCTATAAATAAGAAAAGCCTATATTAAATTCATATTTAATTTCCCATAGTATCAAACCAAGAATTACTCTTTTTATTTTTTTGAGACAGTCTCACTCTGTCACCTGGGCTGGAGTGCAGTGGCTCAATCTCAGCTCACTGCAACCTCCACCTCCCTGGTTCAAGCGATTCTCCTGCCTCAGCCTCCCAAGTTGTTGAAATTACAGGCACCTGCCACCATGCCCAGCTAATTTTTTAGTATTTTTAGTAGAAACGGGGTTTCACCATGTTGGCCAGGCTGGTCTTGAACTCCTGACCTCAGGTGATCCGCCCACCTCAGCCTCCCAAAGTGCTGGGATTACAGCCATGAGCCACCACACTTGGCCTCAGAATTACTTTTCTACAGCAAGTGGTCAAAAGAAGATAAATTAGGTAAAAGCACAGTATATTCCACTTTAAATAGTCAGTATTAACCACAACGAAATTCACTAAACTAAAATTGATCACACACATTTTCTGAGAAGCAATTTCTGCTGGCATCCTTCACCAACTGACTACAGTTGAAGGCTGTCACAGGTCTGACAGTGACCCCGGCCCACTAAATGCCATCAGGTTCCCCAGTAACTGTCAGCCACAAAGTCTCCATACATTTCCAAATCCCTCTCCTCCATTAAGAAACACTGTTTATATATACATTTTAAGAATAACTAACATTTAGAACTTTATATTCCCAAATCTAAATTTATCAAACATAAATGAGTCTTAATATAACAAAAGGATACCTGTTAAACTTTGTAAAGGGATTTAAGATTCCATTAAATAACAGACATGCTGGCATTTCAAATACAATTCAACTTAAATTTTCTTTTAACTTCTACCCAACTTCGGAAGCACACAGCTATTTCACAGTTTATCTACCTAGATAGGCTACTCTCCTAGAGAGTTTTAGCCAGTACTTATGGGAAGTTTTCTGCTACTTGGAGCATAACTTTTTTACTTAGTAAGACTCAAAAGGATCCTTCTACTACCACCGAGAGATTTAGTAATCTATTCAATTATTTATAGTATTATCTGCTCTAACAAATGTTCAAACAAATTGTTCTTCACTTCAGCATGAACGCTTAGTTCCCTGCTCCAGTGAATGAAGATCTTTACTCCTACACTGCTAGAAAACCACAAATACACTGCCCCACAAATTACTCACTGCCATTACTCTTCCTCAGGTGAAAGAGAAACATTTCATATAGAAAAATGACCTCAAAAAACTCATTTCATTATTCAGAACAAAGGGCAGAATCAAACACCTCCAATGTCATAGATTCACTCCTGTATTACCTAGCCAGAAGAGAAAAACTCTTAGGAAACCTATCACGTAATTAGTTGCAGAGCAAAACTTGCCTGAAGAAACTGAAATAAAATACAGAACATTAAAATTTTAAAACAGAGCAAATAAGCTAGTTAAGTGTTGTTTTTGTTTTGTTTTTGGTTTTTGTTTTTACTTAAAGCTTTGGAAAAGGAAATTAAGTAATACTCTAATTACTTTTGTGTTGTGGTGTTTTCACTTAGCTTTTTTTTTTAACATATTCTACCAAAATAATCACTACTTTGTGCCTGGCGTACAAGTTTCTCTTGTGACCATTTATATTATGGATCTGAGAGCTCCTTTTCAAATCATAGTCACAGTCTGAGTATAACAACTTAATTTAATATTTGGTACCATCTGAGAAAAACAAAATAGGCAAGTATGATAAATGTTAAATATGCAAATACAGAAAAACAACAAAAATTTATGTACTAAAAATCAAAAGGCTTTTTGTGGATTGTAACTAAGTACAATCCACAATGAAATACACATCATAATAGCATCATATAGTACATTTTCCACAAAATAGATATTCAGCCTCAGAACGTGATAGCCTATATATCCACCAGAATAAAAGCTGAAAAACATCATGAAGATTCTAGATGGGGCATTCCAACTACTGTGCCAAGAGGGTGCCATGGCAGCAAGCCATGCCTGGCTGCCTGGGCTGAGACATTAGAGCCAGGTGCCTCTACACCCTAAACAGCTTCTTCAGTACATCCCACGTGATGTATAGCTATGACCATGTTCTAGCGCTTGACAACATGGAAAGGGCTGGGAAATATTGCATAGATAAACCTACCCAGACACACAAATATCCAATCTTTATTTTAATCTCCAGAAAAATAATGGGGGAAAAAAGTTAACCCATCATTCCCACCCAAATCTAAGTTTGGAAATTCTATCTAAACTTCAATGACATATATTGCTATTTTTTTAGCCTGTACCATGCATCTGTAATTTTTTTTTTCAAAAACAAGAACTCTGACACACTTGATCACGACCATTTGGAAGACTTACAACCCCCTAGAAACTGCAGCACAAGACAGATCGCTCTAATACTCCCTACCCTTTGGTACAGTGGTCTACTCAAGAACAATTTCTCTTGCTGGAGAAAATCATCAAATTGACAAGAAAAAGAAATGTAACTCAGTCTGATTCAAAGGGAACTTGGAAAGAACTGAAAACTAAAAACAAGGCAAGAAAGGGTGAACACTGTCTGTGTAACCAATCTTTTTAACTGACATCTAACAAAATATCTGTTTGTCAGGGTAATTTTTTCCAGAATGAAAACTCATTAAGTTGCTCCTCTAACGGAAATCTTCTAATAGCTCCTTAAGCCCTATAGGATCAAGTCCAAACTTCCTAGAACGTAAATGACCTGGACCCCAATTTCGTCTCCTCCACCTTTACAATCCCCCTTCCTATCTCTAGACTCCAGAATGTTCAATTCGCTAGTAACACCTATGTGGAGTCAGAACATCACACCTTTCTCACACTGCTCCACCAGCCTGGAATGCTTTGTCTCAGGCGAAACTCTACACATACACTCTTCTCATGGCAACAGCTCTAATTTCACCTTAAAATAATAATAATAATAATAAAACATAATATAAAAATAATAATAATAAAACACAGAATAGCTCCTGCATACTAAGGACATTACTTGCAAACACCCAAGGTAGTACAATATTTATTGAACACCTATTAAGTGCCAGGAACAGTGTTTGGCTCTATGAATGAAATCATCTTTGCCCCTCCAGGAGCACACAGATTAGAGAAAGATACAAGCAAATAAGCAGATGATTTGAATACAGCTTCATGGGTCCCAGAACGAGGCAGGCAGAGTGCTATGGAGAAGCAGCACACAGGGCTCACCTCCCAGCTGGAGTGCTGTGTGGGTGACAGGCAGTGGCTCTAGGAACTAGCAGACTACTTAGAAGCTGATTTTTTTTTTTAAAAAGAATCTGAAGTGTGAAGTAAGGTGTTAAGTCCCCAATGGCATTGTTCTTTCTCTGTAGCTTCCCCTTCTTCACACAAACACACAGAAATAACAGATGAAAGAGAAGCACAAGTCACTAAAATGGCATAGCTATGCCCCAAACATCTCCACAGTTCAGAAATCTAACAGGAACGTAAAGTGTGAGGCACACTGAAGGCACAAGGTCAGCCGGACTCTGGGCCCAGAGTAGGACAAAGCAGCAGGAAGTTTTGTCCTGTGGGGTAACTGTAAAGAAAAGATTTCCCTAGGAATCAGGGTCAAGAGTCAGGCTCTGTGCCTAAAGCCACAGACTGGGGTGGCACTCTTCCTTAATTATGAAACTAGATTGAAAACGTTTCTGCTAACTGTGCTGAGGCTACGGCTTACAGGAAGTTGCTGACCTAATGCCAGCTGACTGAGTGACTGAATCTGTGATGTCCCCAACGTCACCATGAGACCAGGGCTCTGACCCACTAACACAGACCTGATTCTGATCTGGGAACTCCAAAGCCAGACAGAGACAACTGTGAATCTGCTAGACCAGCAGGAAAAAAACAAAAACCACAAAAAGAGAGAGAGACATAGGAGCAAAACAACTTCCATTGGAATGTGCCTGCAAATTACAAAACATGATGAAAACATCAACAATCACAACATAAATTCACCGAAGACAAAATTTTTAAATTATCAAATGATCTGAAAAAGACTTTAAAATAAGCATGTAAAAGATCCACAAAGAGATAGAAGAATGACAGAACCAATTGTTTTAAGTAGAAATGGAAAATAATTCGTGGATATAAAGAAGAACCAGTTAAAAATCTTGCAAATGAAAGATACACATTGTAATTTAAAGATGAAAAATGTTATGTGGTTCAAATACTATTAGTTGCTTGACAAGCCACTCCTCCCCTCTGCCTTCATCCTCACAGGACTGTGATCTTTGTTTTGTAGGGTAAGCAGTGTACAAGACACCGTCAAACACCGAGATTCACACATGAAAGGCGCAGGCTACCTGTCTTCAAAAAAACTTGCATCTGCAACACTGATCCTAACAGAACCCAAAAATTGCAAAGTAGAAGGAAATTCATTTTACTTTCCAAAAATGTAAGCGTTTTTAATTTAAAATGCTTGCCATTTATTTTAATTTTTGTGAACTAATTATCATCTTCAATAGAGTTAGCACTTTACATTAGATAAACATTCTCACAAAATGTCATGATTGAAGCTGAAACAACAAAAGCTCTTTCTTGGCCGGGCGCAGTGGCTCACACCTGTAATCCTAGCACTATGGGAGGCAGGGGTGGGCGCATCACGAGGTCAGGAGATCGAGACCATCCTGACTAACACGTGAAACCCCGTATCTACTAAAAATACAAAAAAAAAATTAGTTGGGCGTGGTGGCAGGCGCCTGTAGTCCCAGCTACTTGCAAGGCTGAGGCAGGAGAATGGCGTGAATCTGGGAGGCGGAGCTTGCAGTGAGCAGAGATGGCACCACTGCACTCCAGCCTGGGCAACAGAGCGCGACTCCCTCTCAAAAACAAACAAACAAAAAACTCTTTCTTAATCTGTATTGAACGCATCTAGCCACTATCCTTGTTTCTTCAAAGTACACTACCAAAAAGTATAGCACTGAAAAGTCGAAAATCAAAAACCATTCCTTACGATATTATTCTTAGTAGAAAGCACTCCAAGATTTTATAATAGCAGCTTCATTTTCACTTATCAACTGCCTAATTATTTGAACTGTTAATGAGAAAAGCTGCCCTATGTCATATTAAGGTAAATATAATCAATACAAATAATATGTGAAAACATTTAAACTCTAATATTATCTTCCAATAAGAAAATGCTCATTCCATCCCAAAGATTCCATAGTCAGGAAATCTGTACTTCAAACCTCCATGTAATCCCAGTTAGGGTAAAATCTCAATTCTTTTCCCACCCTCTAAAAGGAAACAGTTAACACAAAAAAATAAAATCCAGTTCTCTTATTCACAAGCAGAAGTATATAGGAATAGAGAGAAAATATTACACATACTATCCCCTTACAACTAAGAAGATAAAATTATCAAATGTGGTTAAGCCCAGGATAGCCTTGGTTCTTTTTTTTTTTTTGAGACGGAGTCTCGCTTTGTCACCCAGGCTGGAGTGCAGTGGCCGGATCTCAGCTCACTACAAGCTCCGCCTTCTGGGTTCACACTATTCTCCTGCCTCAGCCTCCCGAGTAGCTGGGACTACAGGCTCCCACCACCTCGCCCGGCTAGTTTTTTGTATGTTTTAGTAGAGACGGGGTTTCACCGGGTTAGCCAGATGGTCTCGATCTCCTGACCTCGTGCTCCCAAAGTGCTGGGATTACAGGCTTGAGCCACAGCACCCAGCCTAGCCTTGGTTCTTTGTTCTATCAGAGACGTTGATAGATTGTTAGAGGGTTTTTTTCCCTTAAATACAATGTAACCCATGTTACTCAATGATTACATTTCACACAATAAAACCTCTACTAATTATGGTCAGCTGCAATGTTCACTATAAAACCTTTACTAATTATGGTCAACTGCAATGTTCCCTATTCATATTTCTGAAGAACCATTTTCCAAAGGCAAGTCAATATAAAATTTTAGATAACAGAACTAAATCAGCCAAGGAGTTAATGACCAGATTTCCTCATCACATGAAACTTGTTAGAATAAATCAAACATCAGAAAGTATCTCCTTGTCTTAATACACACAAGCGCAGAGTGCTGAGTGGAACCAGATTGTTCAATCTCTGAATAAGTGACATAATTCCAATTTATTCAGTAACCGTTTTTCTTTTTCTAAGCACAATACTGCAAACGCTCCTGAGATGGCTAGAAGGAAAGGAAGCAGAGCACTTACTCATGACTGGAAATGGCGCTGAATGTTGTCCCAATCAGATATTAAACCAAAATCTGCTGTCCAAGGTTTCTCAGAGGAATACATGTCCTAGTCAGGAAACAAAGAGAAAGAAACAGTATTTTCTATAGGTCAATATTTAAAATAAAGTTTTCTTAAAGAAAATAAAGAAAATCATTTTGTTTCAAAAATGTTCTACTATTTCCAAAAGAACTCCTGTGATCACCTATTAAATACAAAAGATCATTAAATAACCCCTAGAACATCCTGTTGAATTCATGTTTTCCTTTTTTGAAATAAGTTACTTCAAATGTAAACGATATCTATTAAGTAATCATCACAGAGAAACTTACTAACAGGTGTCCTTTGTCTTCAACACTAAAAACAGTTCTTCCCCATTCCCAACTAAATCACAGGTAGAAAGCAATCCATCTAGGGTAAATACAGCCCACATCATACCTGCTGAGTATATTTTGATTGCACATAAATGATTAATGTAAGACATCAAATAAGGATCAGCAAAGTTATTGCTATAGACTTTCTCTAGTAATGAATATTTTCTTCATTATAAAAGTAATATGGGTTCATTGTTTAAAAAAAAAGAATAACAATAAGGTAAACTTCTCTCATAATACATTACCCTTACCCCTACATCTACCCACATTTGGGACATATTTCCTTTCAAGCCATTTTTTTCTAAGTATTTTAAAAATATACTTGATACTACATATAAAATTTTGTACTTGTTCCTTTCCACTTAAGAGTAAAACATAAAACATCAACTTGTGTTAGTACTAATACAAACTTAACCCTTTGCTAAGATTTACATTATAAATCTTCTTCTCTTCATTACTGTATTTCTAAAATATCAATATAGGCATAAATATTAATGCTATATTTAAACAACCATGGATGCACAAATGCCTACCTAAATCTAACAAAAATTCCACAGATAAGATCCGACTCAATACAAAATGTACACCTGTGCTACCTCATATGTAGCTTCATAAACAAATAAGCTACTTCTTCCAACCGCAATAGGTAATGGTTATTTTCTAAATCAATTAAGAAAACAGTATACTACTACTAGAGACCTCTGCTTTAGAATCAAAGTTAGGGAAATACTTTTTGAAGAAATACTGCTTGCCACATCTATATATCGTACTTGTGTCATGTAATTTACATGAGAAGTATTTCATTTGCAGAATGAAAACAGATTGTATCAGCACTTATGTGCGCAGCATGGCCCGCACACTGTAATTGGCATGACGTAGAATCACAGTGCTGCCATGTAATACCCTGGACCCCATTCCACATGCTTTCCTCTTTATCTGTCCACTTAAGTGATTTCCATTTCCAGAAAATGCAATTATCCCAAAGGAAATGAGAAGTTGTATGGAAAATCTAAAACAAATAACCCACATGTTAGTTTTAGAATACATGATGAAAGTTTCTCACAAGAAATATACTTTCTTAATGATGCTTAACTGAGTCTATTTAGATTTGTTTTCCTGCCTAGGAAACTCTGAGGTAGGACATGTGGACCCGGAGCACAATGACAAGAAAGACAGTCCCGTGTTACAAATAAAGCAGGATTAAATGTTCACATATGACCCCAGAGTCCACTTAAATTTATACTTGTAGAGTCTAGTCTCTTTGATCAGGGACTTTTCTCCTTATGTTTATATAAAATTTTTTAATCTTAAATTTAAAACTCCTAAATGGTAACACTAAAGCACCTTGTGCTATGTAGCACCCTGCCTCCTGCCTATAACCAAAAGGAGCCAAAGAAATACTTATTCAAGGATTTCAGCTCTTAAGACATCAAGAGTTTTCTCAGCACCAAAAATAGCAACCTTAAAAACACCAGTAAAATAAAACTTACAAACACTAGACTTATAATCTTACCATCTGAGGTAATAAATGTACACAAATTTTATAGTTTACAAAACTATACAGTTAAATGAATGTTTTGGAATTAATGTCATGGAGTAATTCTTAGAAACATTTATAAATGACATAACTGAAGTTCAGGATTCTTTATTTACACTAATCATAGCTTTAAAATGTAGATCCTCTGACCTTCTTCTTTTTTTTTTTTTTGAGACAGAGTCTCGCTCTGTCACCCAGGCTGGAGTACAGCGGCGCCATCTCCGCTCACTGCAAGCTCCACCTCCCGGGTTCGTGCCATTCCCCTGCCTCAGCCTCCCAAGTAGCTGGGACTACAGGCACCTGCCACCAAGCCCAGATAATTTTCTGTATTTTTCGTAGAGACAGCGTTTCACCATGTTAGCCAGACTGGTCTCAATCTCCTGACCTCGTGATCCGCCTGCCTCGGCCTCCCAAAGTGCTGGGATTACAGGCATGAGCCACCGCGCCCGGACCCTCCGACCTACTTTCAAAGTAAGGAGCCTACCAATTCTATATGCAACAAGGTAGTTGAGCAGCACACAGGATAAGATGTTCAGACTCCCTTTCTCCTCCCCTAAATGCTACCTTTGCACTAAACATACAGAAGTGAAAGAAGAAAAACCTTACTTTCTGTTTTTCACACCATCCAATAGGGAAAAAGTAATGTCTTAAACCCACAATTTCACATCAAATTATACTGGGATATTTCTGCAAAAACTGGCCTTTCATCTCATTTTCCAGTTATTCTAAGAGCGTGGCCTATGACTTGCTGGAATGGTTCTAACTGGAGGCTTGAGGAGCACTGAGGCAACCTGCCTTCCCTTGTGCACCTACGTGCAGCACAAGAAACATATGCCCCAGGTAGTGGTGGTCCACGATGAATAAATACCTGACATGTAACTGAAGCCAACCTGCAGCTTACAGTCAAACCCAGCCAAACTCAACAGAGTGCAGACCCATGAGCTAGAAAGAAACATCTGCTGTGCACTGAAAGTTTGCAGTCGTTACACAGCATTATTACAGCCAAAGATGACTAATACAGACAGTAAAGATAGTAATTTTAAATCCAAATTTAAAAATTTTCAAGTTAAAAAGACTGTATTTTAAAAGTCTAGCCACATTTCATAAGAAATACACCTAAATCAGCAGAACACATAAAGGCGCGAAATAAGCATTAAAAATGTTTATCAGGCGGGGCACGGTGGCTCACGCCTGTAATCCCAGCACTTTGGGAGGCCGAGGCAGGCGGATCATGAGGTCAGGAGTTCAAGACCAGCCTGGCCAACATGGTGAAACCCTGTCTCTACTAAAAATATAAAAATTAGCTGGGTGTGGTGGTGGGCGTCTGTAATGACAACCACTAGCGGGGCTGAGGCAAGAGAATCGCTTGAGTCTGGGAGGTGGAGGCTGCAGTGAGCCAAGATCACGCCACTGCACTCCAGCTTGGGCGACAAAGCAAGACTCCATCTCAAAAAAAAAAAAAAAAAAAAAGGCTTATCAGGCAAACACTAACCAAAGGAGAGATATGTGGCTACAGAAAGTCTTTCATGTGTGCTAAGTTATATACTGAAAAATGTTTATAGCAATGCTATTCATAATAGCAAGAAAACCGAAATTTCCATCAACAAAAGGGTAGGTAATGATATCATGTTTATACAATCAAGTATTATGAAGTGGTGAAATGAATGAAATATGGGTATGCACATCAACAAATATCACAAGTATTGACATATTATATATACTGTACACATATATACACACATGTAAAGATACCACTTATATAACTGTCCAAAATATGTAAAATTAACAATATGTTGTTAAGAGATATACACATATGTAATGTGTGTCCCATTACACATTGCTTCTGGTCCCAAGCATTTCAGGTAAGAGATACTCAACCTGTCATATCTTCTCATTAGAAATGACTTCAGTTAATATTAAAGTCATTATTCACTAAGAGAGAAAGTCTCAACACTGTACTTTCACAGTTCTTATGCTTTCCCTGAAGAATGCTCTTGCTGCAACCCCGTGAAACACAACCTCACATTTCTACAGCTTTAAGTATTTTCTCTGCACAAAAGTAAAGCAAATCTTCTGTCATTGCTGGAGAGAAAGGAGGTTTGTTTATCCTACTCACTAAATCAACAAAGTACTTCCTGCTAATAAGATCAAAGAATGAGATGGGCCTAAGAGCAAAATGAGCAATCATTTGGTTTCATCAGTTTCTTTACACTTGTATGTTAATGAGTCATGAGATAAGAATGAGGTCAAATTTCCCCTTCCACAGGTAGGTTTCCAGACAGACTTATCAAATTCTAGTAGGTTTATACTGGTCAACATGACAACTTCCAGGTATTTAGGAAAACAAATGTCCATTCAAAGTCTTCCCTACTTCCATCAGAGTCAGGGCCTTTCAAAAATGACCTATAATTTGTTTACATAGTATATATGCCTAATATACTTGATACATCATATCAGAACTGCACATAATGCCTGTGCTCTACAGATAAAAGTTAAAATGAAGGATACAATATATCTGGTTTTCAGGAGTCCGACATCATTTTAAAAGTCAGTTAAAAATTCCAGACTGCCAACCATAACAATAAGCACTATAGCAGACACCATGAAGAATTATAAAGAAAAGAGTAAATAATTCCAGGCCCTATCTTCAAAAATCTATATCTAATTGGATTCTAAATGCAAGAATGTATTCATCTATTCATTTAATAGATATTAATTCAGCTCCGCAACATGCAAAAACTGCTCAAGGGCCTTAGGATAAAACAATCAAGACAAGCTTGGTTCCAGCCATCTGTAGCTAACAGAACATATTCAAAATAAAAGTGCGAAGGGCAACCAGAGTGACAGCCAAGCTATAGCTCATTCAAAGGCCCTGTGCTTAGTGAAAATGGGAAAACTCATGGACCAAGAGGTGTAAATACACACAGGTGAAGAGAGGAAAATTCCTGTAGGATGTCAATAAAACTGGAATTCAGCAATACAATGGTGGACTATAAGCCTTGCAGGGAAATCACTCACCACATAGGAAGTCCTCAATGTAAACGTGTTACAACTCTGCCATTAACCAGCTCTAGGAATTCAGACCAAGACACTTCACTTCCCTGACCCTCAGTTTCTTTGTGTGTAAAATGAGAGTTAAAATTTTCAGCCTACCTACCACTCAGAGTTGCTGTGGAATTACGCATAAAAGAGTGTGTTGGTAAACTAAATATCTTAATTGGTTCACACATGTTCGTACTGATCCATTTTTGGTCTCATAAAATAAGAAAACTGAAACAATTTTTAAGTTCTCTTTCTAGCACTGTATGATTTATTATCTTAAAACTAATTTTAATTCAATGGGTAACTCAGATTCTAATTTCCTTAGCGGTATAAGTAAGATCAACCTAAATCATTACAGCAAACCAGCTAAAACAAACTGGTATAAAATGTTGGTTATATGTATTTTTTAATGGAGCAGATTCAACTATCACTTAAAAGAATGTCAAAGTGACTACTGACAGTGAAATAGTCAGAGGTAACCCTCAGTTTCAGGGGAGAATCTGGATGGCATTCTTTTGGCAAGCCTCACTGAGGGCAAATCATCAACTCTTGGAGGAAAAAACTTTTTTGTAGTAGTCAGATAAAATGTTTCCCAAGCAAGTCTGGTGAATGAGCTCAGAATTCAAACTGATAATAAAACACTGGATCAAAACGTGATATAAATTGATAAGGCATATAACTCAGTATCTCAAAAAAACAATGTCTAAAAAAATCCCAGAAATTTATCTTTAGCAATTAGAGCAACAGAATCTTAGCACTACTTTGAAAACGCATTCTAAAATTCTGCTTTAAAAATTAGTGTACTGCTTCACAATCAGACCCTTCTACCTAAAAGATAAATAATAACTAATAAAATAATTATAATAATATGCTGTAGCCGGGTGCGGTGGCTCACGCCTATAATCCCAGCTCTTTGGGAGGCCGAGGCGGGTGGATCACCTGAGGTCGGGAGTTTGAGACCAGCCTGACCAACGTGGAGAAACCCTATCTCTACTAAAAAAATACAAAATTAGTTGGGCGTGGTGGCACACGCCTATAATTCCAGCTACTAGGGAGGCTGAGGCAGGAGAATTGCTTGAACCTGGGAGGCGGAGGTTGCAGTGAGCCGAGATTGTGCCATTGCACTCCAGCCTGGGCAACAAAAGTGAAACTCCATCTCAAAAAAAAAATAAAATAAATAATAATATGCTGTAATAAAAGGTAGTCTGTCTCTCAAAATATCTTCTCATACTATATTGCAGTAACTGAAACCAAGGAAAGTGAAACTGCAGATAAGGAGGACTACTGTATGTTATGTGAGTGATTACACAGTCAATTACATTTATAAAAATTCTTCCGAGTATACATTTAAAATTAGTGTACATTGGCCGGGCGCGGTGGCTCAAGCCTGTAATCCCAGCACTTTGGGAGGCCGAGAAGGACGGATCACGAGGTCAGGAGATCGAGACCATCCTGGCTAATAGGGTGAAACCCCGTCTCTACTAAAAAATACAAAAAAGTAGCCGGGCGAAGTGGCGGGTGCCTGTAGTCCCAGCTACTCGGGAGGCTGAAGCAGGAGAATGGCGTAAACCCGGGGGGCGGAGCTTGCAGTGAGCTGAGATCTGGCCACTGCACTCCAGCCTGGGCGACAGAGCGAGACTCCGTCTCAAAAAAAAAAAAAAAAAAAAAAAATTAGTGTACATTATATTTGTATTCCTTATTTAATAAAAGGAGGAAGATAACAAGACAGTGAGAAATTACCAGCTACCATCCAAAGAAGACAGAAATCTGAACTAGAAAGCAAGGCACCTTGGGGCTTCTTTAGGTAAATGTTTGCCTAATCAAAGAGGTGCCTAAGAGTCTAAACCGCACTTTGGCAGCCTTGAAGGCTAGGAAGACAAAATGTCAGAGTACAAGATCCACCAAGGGAGCCATCTCTGCTTCAGAATAAGCAAAAAACTGAATCCCATGAGAAAGAAAAACGTAGAAGTAAACTAAACCAATTCTTGCATAGACTCTCGACTTTTTATTTAAATAAAAGTGATCCCAAGTGTCTGGCAAAAGCAATGAAAAAAATCCTTGCCTAACCTATAATGACTGCTATAAACACTTTTTCAAACACAATGACCAGCACAAAATCAAAGATAAGCAGGCATACAAGGAGATGAAACTCCTTGAGAAATAAAAGAGACCATAAAAATGTTACAGCACTCTGGGGTATAGTCACTATGCTTACTGCATCCAAAGAAATATATGCAACATCTAAAACTTCTGATAGGGAACTAGAAACTAGAAAAGTGGCAAAGCATATCTGAAAAATAACTAAATTGAAAGTCTAAATAAAAATGAAAAATCTAATAACGAAAATTTAAAACCCAGGGAATACAGATTAAAACCCAGGGAAGAGGCCGGGCGCGGTGGCTCAAGCCTGTAATCCCAGCACTTTGGGAGGCCGAGACGGGCGGATCACGAGGTCAGGAGATCGAGACCATCCTGGCTAACCTGGTGAAACCCCGTCTCTACTAAAAATACAAAAAACTAGCCGGGCGAGGTGGTGGGCACCTGTAGTCCCAGCTACTCGGGAGGCTGAGGCAGGAGAATGGCGTAAACCCGGGAGGCGGAGCTTGCAGTGAGCTGAGATCCATCCACTGCACTCCAGCCCGGGCAACAGAGCAAGACTCCGTCTCAAAAAAAAAAAAAAAAAAAAAAAAAACAGGGAAGAACAGATTAGAAATAAAGACTAACTTAGTTCTGGAAGGTAGCCTGAAGAAAATACTCAGAACAAAAAAGATACAAAAAGATGAAAAAAACCACCAGAGAGGCAAAATACAGAGGATTCAGGGAGAAAATCTAACGTTGTGTAACTGAGCTCCAAGAAAGATTAAGCAAGAGAATAGGGAAAAGCAGTATCTGAAGAGAGAGTGGCAGAGAACTTGTCAAAACTGACAAAAGACATCAAGTCACAGTATGAAAATGCCCTATATACCCCAAACAAGAAATGGTGCAAGAGGAAGAGGAGGAGGAAAATAGAAACAGAAAGAGACAGACAATCATCTAAAAGCCAAAGACAAAATGAAAACCATAAAAACAGCCTGAGAAAGAAACAAATGACCAACAAAGAAGGAATAATTTGTAGCTGACTTCTGAATAGAAACAAGCCAAAATATTAAAGGATCTCTCAAAAAAACTTATCTAGAATTCTACATCCAGCAAAATATATCTTTCAAGAATGTAGGTGAAATAAAGATACTCTCAAACAAACAAGTTAGAAAACTTGTCAATACTAGATCCACTCTGAAGAAATACTAAATGGTATCTTTAGGCAGAAAGATAATTATTCCAGATGGAAGGTCAGGTAATGTAAGAAAAAATGAGGAAAATGAAATGCAGTAAGTCTAATTAAATAATAACAGCATAAAACAACAGAAATACTTCTGTGGGGTTTAAAATACACATGCATCTTAAAACAAGGCAATAATGAAATAAGAAAGAAATGTTTTTAAAGGTCTTGCATTATTTATTGCATTATCTAGAAAAAGGGTGAAAGTCTCAACATTACACTTTGATAAATCAAGAATATATACTGAAATTTAAGTAAACACTAAAGGAATAGTACAAGAATATGTAATCCCAAGCTAAAAAATGAAAAAACAGAAAACTTATTTTTAAGAAATCAATTCAAAATAAAGCTAAAAAATTAAAAACGAACATAGAAGAGGTGAAGACAAATAGATTTTGAAATTAATTTTTTTTTTTTTTTTTTTGACACAAAGTTTGCTCCGTTGCCAGGCTGGAGTGCAGTGGCGCGATCTCAGCTCAGTGCAACCTCCACTTCCCGAGTTCAAGTGATTCTTGTGCCTCAGCCTCCCGAGTAACTGGGATCACAGGCATATACCACCATGCCCCGCTAATTTTTGCATTTCTGGTAGACATGGGGTTTCACCAAGTTGGCCAGGCTGGCCTCAAACTCCTGGCCTCATGTGATCCACCCACCTGGGCCTCCAAAGTGCTGGGATTATAGGAGTGAGCTATCACACCTGGCCAAAATTAATTTTTAAGTACTATTGTCAATAAAGAGTTATTATAAGCCAATTCATTAATTTTTTAACATGGGCAACAGGGAAATACACAAAAAAATCTAGCTCATACATATATACCTAACTGTTATAAATCTTAGCCTGCACATCTATTCAATTTTTTTCCATTGTGACTGACTTCAAAATCTTATTTCACTTTACCTTATCTTACCACAGATACGCCAGTGGACATTAAATGTCCAAAAACCAAACAAAAAGAAACAAGAACAAAAAACCTAGAGCCAAGTGACTTATAAATATTGCATTAATTCTGTAATAAAATATTAGCCAGGCAAAGCGGCTCACAACTGTATTCCCAGCATTTTGGGAGGCTGAGGCAGGAGGACCGCTTGAGCCTAGGAATTCAAGACCAGCCTGGGCAACATGGAGAAACGTCATCTCTACCAAAAATTACAGAAATTAGCTGGGCATGGTGGCACATGCCTGTAGTCCCAGTTACTTGGGAGGCTGAGGTGGGAGAATTGCTTGAGCCTGGAAAGCAAAGGCTGCAGTGAGCTGAGACTGCTCTACCGCAGGCCAACCTGGGTGACAGGGCGAAACCCTGTCTCAGGAAAAGGAAAAATAATAATAATAATAATAACAATAATAATAATTTGCCATCACTGATCTACATAACATTACTAACAGCAAAACTAATACATTAAGAAGATCAAAAATAATATTCTTTCATTTAGTTCATTTAAAATGTTAATTTAAATTTTCAATTCACTGGCTGACTCAATGAAATGAAAATTCCAGGATAAAATTGTAAGTTTTTCTACACTCACGTCAGCAAGACCCAGGTGCAATGTGTACCTCTATCACAGAATAACTAAATAATCTCTTTCGAGCTAAGAACACTTAAAACCAACATATGAAACTCCAGAGTAACTCCTGATCTTTCTGTAGGCAAATGAAAATTACCTGCCACTTACTGAAGATTTGTATTTTAGGGTAGATTGCTACTACAGTTTTATGAGAGGTGGTCCAAGCTCTTCAAAGAGAAAATGGAATCAAAATGAAACCAAGACTATCCTGATATTACAAAGCATATCTGTAAGTAAATCAAAGAATATTTCATTTAACATTTAATCCCAGTCTTACAGCTATCGAAACTAACAAGTAATCCAATGCAGAGTTACAAAAGTGGACATCAAAGTGTGTCAAGAGTCACTTGCAGGTCTGGTATGGACACAGACAAGTAGAATGACGCCCCTTCTCCAATGGCTACGGAACAAAGCTGAGCTGCTTCATTCAGATGATCCAAGAACAGTGCCAAGAGCCTTCTCTACATAACCAACAGCGACTGCTCACGTGCTATGGAGGGAACTCATACAGAAGCATCTTTATTTAACCTTCCCAATCTCTTCAGAGACTGTGAGCAAGTTCTTCCACCACCCTCAAAGCTTCCCACACACCCGCCTCTTTTTTTCAGCCAGCTATCTCTTCCTCATCTTCAGGTCTTACAAGTTGCTTCTTCAGGGAACTTGCCCCGACTCCCTCAAAACCAAGTCAGGTTCCCTAGGTATGGGTTTTATAGCTCCCTGTACTTCACATCAAAGGACTCATCCCACGTGTTGAAAACAAAGTACCTAACACAAAGTCCTGGGGTACACAGAAGGCACTCAAAAAATAATGGTTGACTAAACATGTTTGAATTTACGATCCTCCCCAATTTTACAAAGAAATGAGCTTTTAAAAATTGAGTCATTTGCATGAGGTGATACAACCTGAAACTGGCATAGACCAGCTGAGAATCCAAGTCTCTGGGGCTCCAATTTCCATGCTTAAATCTCATGTACTACATGGACGTGGGCTACAAGTTGGATTTCTTTCCAATTATTATTCCTATAGTGACTTCCACTGTAAATACTGGCATCAACTTTTCAGGGGAAAAATGAGTCTGTCAATATAATGAAATCATATCTGACAATGAACTATGCTTTTTTTTTTTTTTTTTTTCTTTTTTTTTTTTTTGAGACAGAGTCTCACTCTGTCGCCCAGGCTGGAGTGCAGTGAAGCGATCTCCGCTCACTGCAACATCTGCCTCCCAGGCTCAAAGGGTTCTCCTGTCTCAGCCCCCAGGTAGCTGGAATTACAGTCACACGCCACTACCGCCCAGCTAATTTTTGTATTTTTAGTAGAAACGGGGGTTTCAGCATATTGGCCAGGTTGGTCTTGAACTCCTGACCTCAAATGATCCACCCGCCTCGGCCTCCCAAAGTGCTGAGATGACAGGCATGAGCCACTGCAAACCACCAGTCTATGCTTTCCGAAAATCACACTGAAGGAACAAACTATAACTTTCTGGTAATTAGAGGTCTGCATTGCACTAGTTACAAAGTAAGAATGGTTAAAAAAAAAAAATCGTTACAGTGAAATTGTGAACATAAACCAGAATTGTAATCACTTGTCTCGTTCTCTCTACCTAAAGTAGCAATTCCCAAAGCTATCCTATTCTACTACATTAACATTCCTCACACTTTCCAATCAGAGTAATTTTGTTTGTTTTCAATTTGCTACTAGATTGAACTCATTGGCCTCTTTTTCACCCATCTTAGCTAGCTACAAAATGTAACAAGAACTTGACACAGATGTGCACACCGTGGCAAAGATGGACCAAGGCAACCCTTGCTTGGCATTGGAGACTCAGGTTGGATCTGCTGGGGTGGGTAGTTCTCTTGGTTCCCTATAATGCTAGAAGATGATTAAACAAAACTAACAGACAGTGCCAAATCTGACACTTCTACTTACTGGCTTGTTTAACCAAAGTCAGTCCCCAATAGGAGCTATTTGCATGTCAAAACACTATTAAAACTGGTAATGGACTAGTCTTACCAGAAACAAATACAACAGAAAGTCTGGCTGCATAGCTAAAAACTAAGTAGGCACCAAAACTGAGGCTCAGGGCCCAAATTCTTAATATTTGGCAAACGATGTTTCTTTGAGTGCCTTTGCAACAACTCATTGTTTTTACATATATATATATATAATCAGCAAAGGAATTTCTGTTAACTAAGGATACTTGTACTTGCAATTAGCATTTCTTCCTTTAAAAGTTAACTTATACTTTCATTAGCGTAATTTTTTTTTTCTATTTGGACATATTTTAATTGCCTATGTAGAATACAACATGGCATCAACATCCATTTTAAGTAATGAACTACACACTATGTTTACAAATGTTGTTATAAAAGAATGGCAAGCCAGGAAATATTTTTGTTAATTTTAGGGTCTGACTGAACCAGAAATAAAAGCAAATAAACCACTGTTCACTTGCTGTTGGCTAATTTATTCCTATTAAGATGACTTCAGGAAAGAAAAAAGAACACTGACTTCCCCCTGAAGGAACTTCCCAGAGACTCAATATGGGAGGGAGTTGGCCAGGGTGATCTCTAAAGTTCTATTTAACTTTCCTAAGCTATGAAATATTAAATATCCCAAAGATGTAATTATTTTATAAAAGGATTAATATAGGACTGAAACCATTTTCTTCCAACAAGCAACATACTTAAGACGGCGTCCTCACTTTTTTTTTCCATTCGTCTCCCATTATTTCCAATGACTAGGTATGGCCCCAGTTCAACAAGCCTTCCCCGTCCAAAGGAAGCATGCTAAAGCCTACTGTCTAAAAAGCATCTATCTGCGGATTAAATGTCAGGAAAGAAAGGGATAAGGGTGGGGTGGGGAAAAACAACATTTTCAAATTACAGAAACGTGCACCCATGGATTCATACGCTTCCCGCATTTTCTGGCAGTAAAACACCTGCGAGGAACCGTTCTCACGCAGTACAAATGCCGCACCAGCCGAGGGTTGTGAGCGCCAAACTATTTTGCAAACTTTGCAAAGGCGCACGGATTTTCAAGACTTGCAAACCCCTCATTCGCCCCATCCTCCCCTCGCCTGGTCCAAACAAAGTTCCGCGGCATCAAGGCAGTCATTTAAAGGCACGAAGTTTGCTCGGGTCCTGAGGCTCGGGAGACGCGACTGAAACTTGCGAGGCAGACGCGCCTGGCCGGGACCGCGGCTCGCTCTGGGAGGTCGTCGCCGGGTTCCACCCCCGGGCCGCCCCACACCCCGCGCGGCGCCCCCAGCCCGCCCATCGCCCCGCGGACCCCACGGTCCGGGCGCGGGGACACACGGGCAGCCCCCGCACTGTGCCCGAGCCGCCCCCCAGGGCCGAGCCGCGAACCGCAGCCGCGTCCCCTCCTCCCGGGGCCGGGAATGGCGGCGTCCGGCTCCCCGGGGCCAACTCCGAGTCCCGGCCCGGAGAGGACGCCCGCGGAGCCCGCCGCCGCCGCCAGTCCCTCGCGGCGGGAGCTGAGGAATGGAAGTTACCTCAGTACGGTCCCGACTGCGAGGCTGTAGGCAGCGGGCAGAGCGGGAGGTCCCGGGCGGCCGAGCAGGTCCAGCGCGGCGGCGGCGGCTACCGCAGTGCCCTCCGCCCCATTGTTTCCCTTCCAAGAGGATCCCGGCGAAGCCGAGCCCGGGAACCAGGAAGTTCCCCGGCGCGACACCTCCTGCCGCCGCTATGGAAACGGCCCCCGCCTCCCAGGGCGGCTCGCCCGGGACCCCGCCTCCGCGTCGCCGGCCCCGCCCGCCTCACCGGCCGCCGCCAACCGTCACCACAGCGGCCGCGGCCGCCGCCATCTTGGCGCGGCCCCTTCCCGGCGGCACGTGCGCGCCGCTCCCGCGCTCCCGCCGTGCGCGCTCCCGCCCGCCTCGGGGACGCGCTCCCAGGACTGCAGGTGCCCGGAGCCCCTCGGCGGGAAGCGGGCGCTGGAAGCCCGGGAGCCAAAGCGGGGCTTCGAGGCACGCAAACGAGCGACATTGGCGTGCCCAGCCGGCAGGTCAGAGGATAGCAGAGACGTAGGGAGGTCAGCTGAGTAGGGAGCGACAGGATGGTCTGCGGAGCCAGCCTGGCTTTTTTTTTTTTTTTTTCATTTCTGACTCAACTGCTTACCAGGTGTCAGCCCTTGGACACGTTTCTCTATGCCTCAGTTTCTTCATCTGTAAAGTGGAATGATAATAGGACCTGCTTCATGGGGCTATCCTGGAACAAGCGCGTGCTTGGTAGTAGGTGCAAAGCAATCATCTGCTCAATAAAGTGCCATTGCTATGGACACAGGTCACACTGCTGTCATTTTTCAGTAACTTAGGCTAAGCTTTCACATCAGCACTACTTTAAGTAGGCTACTGTGTAGATCCCATTGCTGCTTCAAGCTTCTCAAATGTTCATCACTGTCCCATCTTTCTGTAGGTCAACTTTCCTTTTTTACATCGTGGAAATTGTCAAGAGTTTTAATCTCCAAAGCCTCCCATTAAGGGGTGCCATAAAAAGATGCATGATGTAAACTTCCCAAAGCCGTAATTAGCTGACAGTTAAATGATTGATTCAATCGAAGCTAGAAAAGTTAGGGTGTGCAAGTAACTAAAAGGCTTCCTGTCCTTGATTCCAGGAACTAGAATTACTGAACCTGGCAACCCTGCACTGTGCCTTTTCTCTCTCTTTTCCAGCTGGTGAAAACTGACATGAAGAAACTGAATGCTCTGCCCAATATCTCACAGGAGGGGTGGAAGGAGGAGACAGGGTCACAGGCCCTTTGCTAGCACCCAAACTGTGACTCAGATTAGGTTTTAGCTGGTCTCTAAGGCTCCTTCTAGCTCTCAAGTGTGGTAATCTTAACGACAGGGATACCCAGCAATACAGTCTGAGAAATTCATCCTTAGGCAATTTCGTCATTGTGTGAACATCATAGAGTACATTTACACAAACCTAGATAGTAAAGCCTCCTACACACCTAGGCTATAAGATGTGACTTATCGCTCCTGGGCTACAAACCTGTTCAGCATGTGACTATACTGAATACTGTAGGCAAGTGCAACACAATGGGAAGAATTTGTGTATTTCAACATAGACAGGGTAACACATTGGGCTATAATGTTACAATGGCTATGACATCACTAGGCCATAGGAATTGTTCAGCTCCATTATAACCTTGTGGGACCACCATTGTATGTGCAGTCCCTCGTTGATCAAAACGTTGTGATGTGGCACATGACTGTGTATACGCTGTTTAAGAAAATACAAATGTATACTTCTCTTTGGGGCTTCTTTCATTCATTTAAAGCGGGTTTGTAAAGACTAGTATTTATTTTTATGATCCTGATACAAAAATGGCATAACTCATTTCATATATGAATTGAGGGGCTAAAAGCAGACTAGAGTTATTTTCAATAACCAAATACTTTCCAAAAGTTATAGGACTCCCAGGTTAGCAGTCACCTAGATTGGACTATTCTCAATTCCTGACAGGAAAGAGCCCTCACTTATATCTCTTTGTAGCCCCTGCTGGACCCAGCAGATTGCTTTGCACATAAAAAGTCCTCAGCAAATGCTTACTGAATGAAATTGGTATGACTGTGGTCTCCCATCACTAAAGGAGACCTTGGAACCACAGAGATACTCAAGAGACATCAATCTTGGGAGGCCAAAGTGGGTGGATCACTTGAGGTCAGGAGTTCAAGACC
The DNA here is from genome assembly GCF_002776525.5 of Piliocolobus tephrosceles. NCBI lineage: Eukaryota > Metazoa > Chordata > Mammalia > Primates > Cercopithecidae > Piliocolobus > Piliocolobus tephrosceles. Next base: position 119,834,525 of record NC_045442.1, on the reverse strand, counting down.
AGCCTGGACAACATGGCAAAACCTCGCCTCTACCAAAAAATACAAAAATTAGCTGGGTGTGATGATGTGTCCCTGTAGTCCCAGCTACTCAGGAGGCTGTGATGGGAGAATCACTTGAACCTGGGAGGCAGAGGCTACAGTGAGCTGAGATCGCACCCCTGCACGCCAGCCTGAGCGACAGAGAGAGACCCTGTCTCAAAAAAAAAAAAAAAAAAAAAGGCATCAGTCAAGGGACGCGATTGCAAACATCATGGATGAGAACCCCAAGTCACTAGTTAATGAATTCATGGGATTTTGGATGGACAACCCTGGCCCCAGGCTTACTTGGCAAAATAAACTGGAAATTTCGGATACATTTTTTCCATGAAGTATATGGCTAATTTTAAAAACACTGTTTTGGACTTCATTATGAGCACCCCTGTCTCAATTTTATACTTTCATAATAGCACTCTGACTCTATGGTATTATTACAGTTCAGAAATACCCCAATTTTTTTCCCCAAGTCAAAGTGTCAACAGTGTCACCTCACCTGTACTTCGTCAATCCCTGCTCTAAACAATTATAGCTAGATTATATTCACTCTCTGATTATATTTACTCTAACATGACATGCCAGATATTAAAATACCCTTCAACTGAAGGGAGGGTGAAAGTTGTATAGCAGGAACGTACCAAAAAGTAAAAAGAAGTGTGGTCTAATGATTTGTGTTACCATTTAAAATATTTCACAATACCAAAGGTTAGGACACCTCTCATCCATCATCATGGAATAAGAGAGATGGATATTTGCATTTCATTTTTGCAAAAGTTATGTGTTATGCTAATGACAATATTTAAAATGTTGCCAGTGGTAAAAGTACATGTTCAAATCCCCCACAGGCTCCCATAACAACTAAGGCCAGAAGTACACTTTGTGGTGAGGACATATGAACACAGAACATGGAGGAAAAAAATTCTCCAAAGCAAATTATCCATATCCTTCACTGTCATCTTCAAAATATGGATGAAAGGGTCAGTTCTTTGAGTCTCCTGTAAATTGAGACTTTGAAATGTGAATCCATGGCCATTTGATCCATTTAATTTTTTAAAGAGAGGTAGTTCCCTAAGGAAGGGATTTTTTTTATTTTAAATAAGGCTGTGGAAAGCATTGCAACGCTCATATTCATGCTCACCAGCCATGGTAATTTCTGAAATCTCATGAGAAGCCAATGCTCTTCTATTGACTAGAAAAGTCAGCTCCAATGACACTGCATATAACTATTCTTTATGCATTAAAAAAAAAGATCAGTCAACATCTGTGTATAAGTGAAAAAGCAGTGGGTAACCAATAGCCACATCCACACTGCTCATACACAAAGCTTTTTGGGGTTGGGGGGTTTTTGTTTGTTTTTTTTTAATAGAATCTCACTCTGTCACCCAGGCTGGAGTGCAGTGGCACAATCTGGGCTCATTGCAACCTCCTGAGTTCAAGCGATTCTCCTGTTTCAGCCTCCCAAGTAGCTGAGACTACAGGCATGCGCCATCCTGCCTGGCTAATTTTTTGTATTTTTAGTAGAGAGAGAGTTTCACTATGTTGGCTAGGCTGGTCTCGAACTCCTGACCTCAGGGGATTCATCCACCTCGGCCTCCCAAAGTGCTGGGATTACAGGCGTGAGCCACCGTGCCTGGTCCAAAGCCTTTAGTTTAAAAGAGACATTATTGATTGCAGTGTGAAAAAGAGGAATCCATGAAGAACTGTGAACCCTGTAACATTGTAAATAACACAGTTTGTTACCTGTAACTCTGAGGTTGTATTATTTATTGGTGTGCTGAGTTTCTTTCTGACTCCTGTCTTTAGAATGTACATTCCAGGAGACTGGGAAGCTTATCTGTCTTCTCCCCTTCTCTATTCCTTGGTCCAGATCAGTATCTAATACAGAATTAGCTCCCGATAAATATTTCTAGAAAAATTGAAAGGAAGGAAGGTGAAAGGGAGGGAAAGAAGGAAGGAAGGAAGGAGGGAGGAAAGAATGACTGAAAGAAGGAAAAAACAAAAATATGCAAACATGTATGTTTTCTAGGCAGAAAGTTCCTAACTTTTTTCATATGCTCAAAGGGGTTTGTGACTCAAAAAAAAAAAAAAAAGGACTGACTGCTTTTCAACCACAAAAGCTGCCTCTCGTGATCTCCTCTGCTCTTGTGCTCACAAGACACCCTGTTCCTGATTACATACCAAAATAGTCATCATGGTTTGCCAGAAATCTGTAATGATGTTGTATCGTTTGAAAAGTGTCTCAATATGTTTTTACAGCTTTAGAGGATTTCTTCTGCCTGCTCAACTTACAGTTACCATTCTACAACCATCCATTTGGCCATCTCTTAGACGTCATGCCATTTATTTATTTTTTGTTAAGTCTAATCAAGCAGAGTTGTACTAAAAAGTATTATAAGATACTTTAAAAATGAAGTAGAAGTTCATGGCAGTTTTGTCTCTGTTTTAGAGGGATAAAAATCTTGCCTCTGTATATATGACCTTTGAATTAACCTTTAAACCCTTGTGCTCATAAGTCTTTATAAATTGTGTGGCAACAGTTTTCACGGATGGCCTCCCAGTGAACTGTGCCTTCCAATATTCACCCCCTTTTACATCACCCTCCTCTTGAATCTGGGCCAGCTCTGTGACTCATTTTTCACAAGACTGTGGGGGAAGCGATGCTGAGTGATTTCTAAGGCTAGATCCTAAGTTTTGCGGCTTCCACCTGGGCCTCTGAAACACTTAGTGCACTCGCTCCAGCAACTCAGGTGCCATACTGAAAGAAGCCCAAGTCACATGGAGAAGCCCCATATAGCTGGTCTGGATGACAACCTCAGCTGAGTCCTCAGCCAACAACCAGCATTCACTGCTGTTGGGCATCCTGAATGTCCAGTACAATTAAGTCTTCAGATACCTCAAGCCCCAGCTATGTGACCCCATGAGAAATCCCAAGTGAGGATGTCTCAGGTGAGCCCAGTCAACCCCGTGGAACCATGAATGTCATAATAAATTGCCGTGTGAGGCTTTTGAGCTTAGGGTGGTTTGTTACACACCTGCAGACAACTGGAATGCATTGATTAAAAATACAATGCTAAGGCCTTTAGCATGGTTTAGCTAAAACTTTGGTAAATAATTTAATCAAAATTAACAGAAGTGATGTATAAAAATGTCAAGTTATAGAAGAATGGAGTGAACTGTAGCAGATCCTAGGGTATTCAAGGGCATTTTTTTCCCACTAAATTGCTACTTTTATCTAAGTCTTTTCTTTGAGGGGGTCAACACTTTGTGAAACAACATAATGATTTCCATCTCTTGGAGTCTGTAAAGTAAATATACTTGAAATTGCATTTGACTTCGATATGAAATAAGTCCTTGACCACCTACTTTGGCTAAAAAAGGGAAAGAAGTGGTGGTCACAGTATCCAGGCTAAAGAATCAATGAAAATGAGACAATAGATAAGAATATATATATATGCATATGTATGTGTTCAGCTTTTCTTTTCTGTTTGTTTATACTTCACAAAAATGACAGGTCCGCAATTCGTCATCCACAAAACTCTGAAAACCAAAAGTGTTTTTCATAAGTTGGGCACCTAAACTCTTTTGGTAGCAATGGAACTTTCCTTTGGCTATTTAGGGTCTTTATCTTCTTTAATATGAACACTCATTTTGTTGCAGAAGTCTTTGTTTCATGACAAGGTGCTGGGACAGATCCCACTTATGACACCTGTAAACAGTATACAGTACATGTGCTGTGTCACCCTTCTAAAAATCAAAACTTCTGATATCTGAGACACTTCTGGTTTAGACCTAAAGAAGACTCTATCATAGACCTGAAGTGAACTTGATTGTACAGGGAGGACAGTAGAGTGTAGAGTAATCAAGCAGTCTCTGGGGTTAGACCACCTGAGTTGAAATCCTGGATCTGCGGCTTGCCAGCTCTGACACTTGGATTGGTTGCAAAACCCTCTACCTCAGTTTATTCTTCTGCAAAATACAGAGAGTAAAAGAAATGACTTCATGGGGTTCTTATGAGAACCAAATGAGATTATGCATATAAAATGCTTAGCACAATAACTAATAGTTAGTAAACATTCAACAAACATTATTATCGTATTATTTTTAAAATGTCAGTTGTTCATTTTTGTTTTTGTTTTTGCTTTTAGAGACATGGTCTCACTCTGTTGCCCTGACTGGAGTACACTGAAGCTCACTGTCATCTCAAACTCCTGGGCTCAAACAATCCTCCTGCCTCAGCCTGCCAAGTAGCTAAGAATACAGGTGTGTGCCACCATGCCTGGCTATTTATTTATTTATTTATTTATTTATTTATTTATTTATAGAAATTGGGTCTTGCTTTATTGCTCAGGCTAGTCTCAAACTCCTGGCCTCAAGCAATCTTCCCACTTTGGCCGCCCAAAGTGCTAGAATTACAAGAATGAGCCAATGGACGCAGAAGAAATGTCAGTATTTTGTAAATTCAATGAAACAAATAATATTTAAATGAGAGTTCAGACAGGAAAAAAGAAAAACTACTCAAGGCATCACCAACAGGAAGATATTCAATATAGGGAATCAGATGTATACAAAGTATTTGGAAGGAGTGAATAGGCAAAAGTTGAGAAGGTAGCACTGCTAATTTCAGGTTATTCCACATCAGCTGTGGAGCCAATGTCAGGAAGCTGCTGTACCCAGAGATCAGAAATTGCAATAAATGACAGGTAATCAATCACTGTCCATGTCACAACTGCTCTCCTTGCAGCTCAGAAGCTGGGGACAGCCAGGGATGGTCTTTGGGGTCTAGCCTCACTACCAAAGTTTATATTGGTTGGTTAGGCTCGGTGGCTCATGCCTGTAATCCTAGCACTTTCACAAGCCAAGGTGGGCAGATTGCCTGAGCTCAGGAGTTCACAACCAGCCTGGGCAACACGGTGAAACCCTGTCTCTACTAAAAAACTAGCCAGGCATGGCAGCATGTGCCTATAATCCCAGCTACTCGGGAGGCTGAGGCAAGAGAATTGCTTGAACCCAGGAGGAGCGGTTGCAGTGAGCCAAGATCACACCACTGCACTCCAGCCTGTGCAACAGAGCAAGACTCTGTCTCAAAAAAAAAAAAAAAAAAAGTTTATATTTGTCAAACCCCTTGTGTCAGCTGCCCCTGTCGCAGGAAGAATGACATGCTCCTTGCGTCTTCCAAATGCTTGAGTGCACCTCACCAGCACAACTAAACCTTATCGGAACTGTGCTGGGAGGAGACTCTGGGAAATGCAGCTCCAGGCCTCCCAGCCTCTGTGATACACATAACACCCTAAACAAATAGTCATTTCATAATAATAGTAATTTACATTGTATAGCACTTTCCATAAAAGCTCTGTGAGGTAGGCAGGAACTGTAGCTCAAAGTTGCAAGACTGGCAAGAGACTTAGATCCTCATATCTCAAGTCTAGGGTGTACTTTTTTTTATGTCAGTGTGTCCTATTTAATCATCCGAGTTCCACTTCCCCCCCAAATCTTCATAACCATTTATATTATTGTTTATTGTTTTTCTTTAAGTTGACTCACATTTCTGTGTAAATGAAGAGGAAATTTTGCATCATAAAGTATAATGCAAATCACAAAACTGTTTTGCTGCATAAATGGAAGATAAAAGTACTATACTATAAAATTTCCATAGAAATAAGCTAGATTTATTGAACCAGGTTAACTCTATAATCACTGAAATCGACCTACCCTCAAAAGACTCATTTTCTTTAATAAATGAGTTTCTTTAGCCAGACTGTGGAAAAAACCACTGTACTAGACTCTACAGCAACATATAAATACATTTGTATGTTTATTAGTATATTATTCCTATATACCAGTGGGAAGTCTATAGTAAGTTCTATGAAAAAAGTTGGCCAGGCGCGATGGCTCATGCCTGTAATCCCATCACTTTGGGAGACCAAGGTGGGTGGATCACGAGGTCAGGAGTTCAAGACCTGGTCAATATAGTGAAACCCTGTCTCTACTAAAAATATAAGAATTACCTGGGCATGGTAGTGGGCGCCTGTAATCCCAGCTACTCAGGAGGCTGATGCAGGAAAATTGCTTGAACCCGGGAGGCAGACGCTGCAGTGAGCCGAGATCACGCCCCTGCACTCCAGCCTGGGCAATAGAGGGAGACTCTGTCTCAAAATAATAATATTAATAACAGTAATAGTTGTTGTTGTCCTGTCTTAATATATTGTTTTGCTTTAAAAACTCCAGAAGAAAACCAGACAACTACCAAAGTTCATGACAAGGAAGTTTACGAAAAATAGAAATACAAGTGATAAACATCTGTTCAGCTTCATAAATAATCAAATGAATCTCAGTGAAGGCCAGTGGAATATAATTATTCATCTGTCATTGTCAAAGATTTAAAAAATTAGTCATGTCCCTGTATCGTACATATGAAAATCTGCCAAGAGGGTAGGTAGCATGTTAACAGTTCTTACCACAGTAACATTTTAAAAAGAAAGTTAATAAAGTACATTAGGTATTTTTGGAAAGATCAATTAACACCCAAAATGTGGTGAAACAGGCACTACCATACATTACTAACAGTGAGAGACAGGACTAGCTGGATTTCCTAGGTTGACTAAGAATCCCTAAGCCTAGCTGGGAAGATGACCGCTTCCACCTTTAAACACAGGGCTTGCAACTTAGCTCACACCCGACCAATCAGAGAGCTCACTAAAATGCTAATTAGGCAAAAACAGGAGGCAAAGAAACAGCCAGTCATCTATTGACTGAGAGCACAGAGGTAGGGACGAGGATCAGGATATAAATCCAGGCATTTGAACCAGCTACAGCAACCCCCTTTGGGTCCCCTCCCCTTCTATGGGAGCTCTGTCTTCACTCTATTTCACTCTATTAAATCTTGCACCTGCACTCTTCTGGTCCATGAATGTTACGGCTGGAGCTGAGCTTTCACTGGCTGTCCACCGCTGCTGTTTGCCGCTGTAGCAGACCCACTGCTGACTTCCATCCCTCCGGATCCGGCAGGGTGTCCGCTGTGCTCCTGATCCAGTGAGGCGCCCATTGCTGCTCCCAATCGGACTAAAGATTTATCATTGTTCCTACATGGCTAAGTGCCTACGTTCGTCCTAATCGAGATGAACACTAGTCACTGGGTTCCACGGTTCTCTTCTATGACCCACAGCTTCTAGCAGAGCTATAACACTCACCGCATGGCCCAAGATTCCATTCCTTGGAATCCCTGAGGCCAAGAACCCCAAGTCAGAGAACATGAGGCTTGCCACCATCTTGGAAGTGACCCGCCACCATTTTGGAAGCGGCCTGCCACCATCTTGGGAGCTCTGGGAGCAAGGACCCCGGTAACAACAGGAGTATAAATTGGTAGAATTTAACTAAAGAGCAGTTTGGTAATATGAACTAGACTTTATAATGTAAGTACTTCGATTTGGTAATTTAATTTCTAGGAGTGTTTTCTAAGCAAATAATACCAAAAAGCCCAAAGATCTATGATAACTCTGTTTGCCACATCCTTGTTTACAAGATAAAAAAATTGGAAGCAACCTGCCTGTCAATAAAGTATTAGTTAAATTACAGTAGCCCATTTAATGGAATTCAAGGCCAGGTGCTGTGGCTCATTCCTGTAGTCCCAGCACTTTGGGAGGCCAAGGCTGGAGGATCACTTGAGTCCAGGAGTTCGAGACCAGCCTGGAAACGTGGTGAAACCTGGTCTCTGCAAAAATAAAAATAAAAGATTAGCCAGGCATGGTGGTACATACCCATAGTCCCAGCTACTCAGGAGGCTGAAGTGAGAAGATCACTCGAACCCAGGAGGTGGAGGCTGCAGTGAGCCACGGTCATACCACCACACTACAGCCTGGGCAACAGAGCAAGACACTGTCTCAAAAAAAAAAAAAAAATGGCCCTTAAAAATTATGTTTGACCAGGCACAGTGGCTCACACCTGTATTCCCAGGACTTTAGGAGGCTGAGGCGGGCAGGTCACTCAAGGTCATGAGTTTAAGACCAGCCTGGCCAACATGGTGAAACTCTGTCTCTACTAAAAACATAAAAATTAGCTGGGCGTGGTGATGCATGCCTGAAGTCCCAGCTACACGGGAGGCTGAGGCAGGATAATTGCTTGAACCTGGCAGGAGGTGAAGGTTGCAGTGAACTGAGATTGTGCCACTGCACTCCAGCCTGGGTGACAGAGTGAAACTGTCTCAAAAATAAATAAATAAATAAAATTTTCTCTGACCTCCAGGCCCACATAATTAATTCATCATATCCCTCTCAGCAATACCTTCATGACTAGCTTAACACCACACACACCGCCCTTCCTCAAGGAAGGTATTCCCTCTCTCAATGAAAGGCACCGAGGAATAACTACCTGGACACCCTCTAGTGCCTCCTTCTCATCTCTGCCCACATCCAACAAGTCAGCACGTGTAAATTCTATCCCCAGATAGCTCTTCAACGTGTTTCCTCCCCATCAGCCCCACTAGCACTGTTTTAATTTAATCTCTTATTGCTTCACGTTTGGATTGCTACAGATTTTTTTCTTATCTCCAGTCTGCTCCTCTGGGTCATACATAGCTGTGCTCCCACTATTAACAGCATGATTTTCCTAAAACCTAAATCTGACTGTGTCATTTACCTGCCCATTCAGAACTTCAAAATACAGTCCATGGTAAGTATGCAACAAATGATTGACAGGCAACAAATGAATGATTGGATTTAGAGTGAGATTGCTGGTCCCTTCCCAATCCAGGATAACTGTGGGTTAATCATCACTTTTTATAATCCTCTAACCCCTGTTGGTCTTCAGGCAAAGACTCAATGCATGTGTCTCTTGGCCGTTAGTGCTTTTCTTAGGTTTTGTTACATATGACTTTGTTCATATTTTCACTATCTGGCAACAAGCAGCTAAAGGGGGGGACTGGTATATATTATAAGGTCACTGTGGAATTTTGTGGCATTTCCGGAGGACCCATAGTGCCTAAGACTGGGAAGGGGGCACTTTTAAAGTGGAAAAATAAAAGACAGCTGTGGTGATTACATATCATCCATTTAACTCTGCCACCCTGGAGATACTAAGATAAACTATGAAATAATTCCCTTCCAAGTAACCAGAGGAACAAAATTTAAAGTACTGAAGGGCAACTAGCAGCGCTTTGAAAGGAGCAAACTCTGCAGGAGCAAGTGAATTTCCTCCTATAACAAAATATCAGACAATGCTGATAAGAAGAAGGCAAAAGCTATCCTCTATTCTCTTCAATAAAGATTCCAATGTGATGTTATCATCAATAACCTGGGAGGATGCAGTCCAGTTGAAGAATGGCCAATTTCAGACATACGTGTCACACCAGTATCAAGGCATTTCTCAGAGAATAGGAAATATACCTTTTTTGACAAACAAAATTTTAGGGTTCACCTTTTCTGAAGTTGCAAAATCTAGAGCAAAGAAGCAAGTCAATACAAGAACCCTCTTTTCATTTTCATGGTATCAGTGGACTAAAATATAACAAAATTTGTGCCAGTGGACAGACTTAAGCCAGCATTTGATAGTATAGATAATGGCTAGTGGTGACCCTTTCACATTGTGTTCTTATTTAGGTAATGTGTAAACTGTGTCTTATAGTAAATGGGGGAAACACGAATAAAAGTATGTTGACATCAAAAAGAATGTCAACATTTATTTAGGCAGTGTTCAAGCCTGTGTTTTCAAACTTGGAGTTATTGCCACCCTTCCTAAAAAAATAATTAAAAGTCTAGACTGGGCTTGGTGGTTCACACCTGTAATCCCAGCACTTTGGGAGACCAAGGCAGGTGGATTACTTGGGGCCAGGAGTTCGAGACCAGCCTGACCAACATGGGGAAACCCAGTCTCTACCAAAAATACAAATATTAGCCAGGTGTGGTGGTGCAAGCCTGTAATCCCAGCTACTCGGGAAGCTGAGGCACGAGAATCCCTTGAACTCAGGAGGTGGACGTTGTGGTAAACCAAGATTCTACCACTGCTCTCCAGCCTGGGCGACAGAGTAAGACCCTGTCTCAAAAAATAAAATAAAATAAAAGTCTGAAAAGGCATTTTAAGCAAAACACTTGGATGACAGTTTTAAAAATAAGCAAATATTCAGTTAAAAAGTACATTTATGGCCAGACATGGTGGCTCACACCTATAATCTCAGCACTTTGGGAGGCTGAGGCAAATGGATCATTTGGAGTCAGGAGCTCAAGACCAGCCTGGCCAACATGGTGAAACTCCATCTCTACTAAAAATATAAAGATTAGCCAGGTGTGGGTGGCCAGCTACTTGAAACGCTGAGGCAGGAGAATAGCTTGAGCCTGGGAGGTGGAGGTTGTGGTGAGCTGAGATGGTGCCACTGCACTCCAGTCTGGGTGACAGAGTGAGACCCTGTCTCAAAAAAAAAAAAAAAAAAAAAAAGACATATATATATGTATAAACACACATTAATCTAAGAGATACTCTGTCTCTCTCAAATCTAAGAGATTTTCTGTACAAGGACAAGATGTTGACCATGGAGAATTTGCCTCTGTCACCTGAGTTTCATTTCCCCTTGGGGTTTTCCCAGGGGGTGTGACAGTCATCTGTGCTGCTCAACAGATTATTTCTGGCTTTCTGCCTTCCAGACGTATGGTGGGATTGCTTCCTTGCCCCCTTGGGTTGGGTGGGGTAATCCAGGCTAACAAGTCATGACCAAATGTGGCACTGGTAACTTCTGTGCAGAGTAGAGCACTAAGCTGCTGGTGTGAGACCGTGCAGAGCACCTTTTCATTCCTCTGCCACGACAACCAGCCATGTTCCTGGTGGTGCCTGCTCCATCAGCCTGGATTACTGTGAAGCAGAAACCCCCCACTGTCTGGCAGTGGAAATGAAGCAATGGCAAGAACTATGTCTTATTTTTTGCCACTGAAACATTGTGGCTGTTTGTTAGAGCAGCAAAACCTAGCCTGTTCTGACTGATACAGTAAGAACAGTATCACCAGCACCAGGACCCTAGTTATTAACCTTCTCTTAACACGGAGACCCCAACATTGACAATAAAAACCCTTTAAGTTTCCGTTGCCATGGCTGATAGACACTGGAACTTTCAAAATGGCATTAATAAATACGAGGAGAGACCGCTAAAAGAGCACAGGCTTGGAGAATAAGCAGGAATCAGACTAACTGGGTTCTGCCCCTTCTACACTGCGTGATCTTGGGCAAGTTACATCATCTCCCCAAAACTCACTTCCTTAACAATGAAAAGAGAGATGATAATAATGGAACCCATCCCACTGCATTGTTTTAAATGCCCAATAAATCTCCATTTCAAAGGTATTCTTCTTGATGAGCTCTTAACTGCCCACTGTCTTAGCTTCGGTTCCCCAGAAAACAGAATCCGAGTCAAATGCTTATGTGTGAGTTCATGAGAGGGACCAGAAGGGAGGGAGAAGGAGAGCAGTACAGGGGAGATGGAAGAGCCTACCAAGGATGTGAGGTGGCATTAGGAAGGGGGCGACTGGTCCCACAGGACCCATGGAGAAACCTTTCAAAATACCCTCCATGAAAAGGGAGATGGGAGGAGGAAGGAGGAGGCATGTCAGCTCCTGTCCCACACTGGCCACAGGTTAGCCTCAGGGAGGTGTTAGGTGACCTGCACTTCTGGGTTGCACAGGCAATGGCACTGAGAGGTGTGGCCCACACCTTGTCATCTCCAGAAGAGCCCCGAGATGGGAGCCGAAAGGCATGGGGTGCACTCAGGTTGCACCTACGTCAAGCTGGTCAGAGTCAACTTCTTGCCTTATTGATGTCTGCAATAAGTGACAGGTGAGGCTGAGGACTGAAGCATACAAAAGAGGCGTCCAGCCCACCACCTGTTTAAAATTGCAAGCATTGGTCAGGCGCGGTGGCTCACGCCTGTAATCCCAGCACTTTGGGAGGCCGAGGCAGGCAGATTACCTGAGGTTAGGAGTTCAAGACCAGCCTGGCCAATGTGGCAAAATCCTGTCTCTACTAAAAATATGAAGAATCAGCTGGGCATTGTAGCGGGCATCTGTAATCCCACCTACTTGAGAGGCTGAGGCAGAAGAATTGCTTGAACTTGGGAGGCAGAGGTTGCAGGGAGCTGGGATCACGCCATTGCATTCCAGCCTGGGTGAGAGAACAAGACTGTGTCCAAAAAGGAAAAAAGAAAGAGAGAGAGAGAAAAAAAAAAATTGCAAACACCTCACTGTGGAATTTGTCATCCTCCTACCCTGCTTATTTTCCTGCCTCACCATCCAATCTACAATATATTTTCCTTATTTCATGTATTCTGTCTTCCCCTACCCTACTAGAATGTAAACTCCTTGAAGGAAAAAAATTGTAACATCAAAGTGTGTTTGTTACACAGAGTAATGGAGTAAGATCATCTCAAAAAAAAAAAATTAAAAGTCTGAAAAGGCATTTTAAGCAAAACACTTGGACTACAAATTTTAAAATAAGCAGATATTCAGTGCTAAAGTGCTTAAAGCAATGTCTGGCACATAGTAGGTCCCCCCTAAATATTATTCTTACCATTTTTTATTTTTGAGACAGTGTCTTGCTATGTCACCCAGGCTGGAGTGCAGTGGTGTAATCATGGCTCACTGCAACCTCCACCTCCCAGATTCAAGTGATTCTTCGGCCTCAGCCTCCCAAGTAGCTGGGTTTACAAGCATGTTCCACCACACCCGGCTAATTTTTGTATTTTTAATAGAGATGGAGTTTCGCCATGTTGGCCAGACTGGGCTCAAACTCCTGGCCTCAAGCGATCCACCTGCCTCAGTCTCTCAAAGTGCTGGGATAACAGGCATGAGCCACTGTGCCCTGCCAATATTATTTTTTTAACTATTTATTTTGATATAATTTCAAACTTACAGAAAATCTGCAGAAAAAAGCACAAAGAGCTCCTACATACATTTTACCCAGATTCACCATTGTTCGTGTTTTAGCATGTTACCTTTATCATTCTCCCTCTCTCTCTCTGAACCAGTTGACAGTAATCTGTAAATATCACGTTCCTCTTCTCTCAAATACATGAACGTAAGCACATGCTTGAACATAACCATGAGATGATTATAAAAATCAAGAAACAAATTCAAATTTTGTCATTTGTCCCAATAATGCCTTTTATGGCAAAATTTTCCCTAACTCATGACTCAATCCATAATCAAACAATGCATTTAGTGGTTCTGTCCCTTTGGTCTTTTTCATCTGGAATTGTTGCTGAGCCTTTCTTTATCTTTTACGACAATGACATTATTGAAGAGTACAGGCTTGTTATTTTGTAGAAAGTTCCCTTAATTTAGATTCGTTTGAGGTTCTGTCATGGTTAGATTCAGCTGGTAAAGCATATATCAACAGATTGTTATTATCAAACATGGTTGTTATCTAAGTACAAAGCTCGGACCCTTGTCATAAGTAGCTACTCTCAGGACCCTAGTCCCCCCTGTCTCTTGCCACACCTAAACTCTAACCCCAAGTGATTGATGTATGCCTGGCAGCACCCAGGGTCTTTCCTTCCCAACTCCTGATCTAGCTCCGACGAAGGACCACATTTGCCACTCCCCACCCCCCAGGAGCTCCTGCTCGTCCAACTTCACACTATGGTAAGAAAGCAATTCCTCACTGTCTTCCAACTCCTCTCTCCTGCCCCCTCCACTTATCTCATTATTATTATTATTGCTATTGAGAAGGAGTTTTGTTCTTGTTACCCAGGCTGGAGTACAATGGTGTGATCTCGGCTCACTGCAACCTCCGCCTCCCAGTTTCAAGCAATTCTCCTGCCTCAGCCTCCCAAGTAGCTGGGATTACAGGCATGCGCCACCACGCCCAGCTAATTTTGTATTTTTAGTAGAGATGGGGTTTCTCCATGTTGGTCAGGCTAGTCTTGAACTCCTGACCTCAGTGATCCACCCGCCTCAGCCTCCCAAAGTACTGGAATTACAGGCCTGAGCCACTACACCTGGCTTTTTTTTTTTCTGAGACAGAGTCTCCCTCTGTCACCCAGGCTGGAGTGCAGTGGAGCGATCTCAGCTCACTGCAGCCTCTGCCTCCCAGGTTCAAGTGATCCTCCCATCTCAGTCTCCTGAGTAGCTGGGACTACAAGCATACGTCACCATACCCAGCCATTTTTTTTTTTTTTTTTTTTTTTTTTTTTTTTTTTT